>NC_084985.1:21608875-21736375 GCF_963691925.1 Scomber scombrus
TGGTAACCGTGTCCGAAGATGGAACTCGGGATATTAGCCCCTTAGCTAACGTTGCCTGGCAGCACAATCTGGATAAAAATACACCAAATAAACCCATTTTCAGCTGTTTAAACATCTGTGTTACCCATTGCTATTTGTTATTCAATCCAATTATTATAATAGTTATCAATTTCATCGGCTAAGCTCTACCGTATCCTTCACTGTCTGAGCCCCCAAAACAGACAACACGGACGGGAACAATGTCCCTCATGTAGCTGGACCAAAGGGAGCAGCTCTCGGTGGAGCTCGGTCTGACCTCTCCCACTTAATTTTCGGGCTTACCGGTCTTGATGAACGCCGCTATGTCGCTGGCGTCCTTCGTCGTCTCCTCCGCTCCTTCCCCGGAGCTCATGGCTGCCACAACCCGAACCTGGAGCTCAGTATCTCCCAAGTAGATCCCCCCCAAAAAACGACTAAAAGATGGCACAAATTTACTTCTGTCCCGACAAAAGCGTCATTAAAGACACACGGACGGCTACGGTGACTCGTGAACGCTAGCAGTGCCATCTGCAGACCTCCATCTTGGGGTAACGTAATTGGAAACGATCAGCCGGGGGCACCGGGTTCCTCCTCGGAGTGGAGCCGAGGGGAGAGTCGCTGTGGCGCGGAGGAGGAGGAGGAGGAGGAGGAGGGGCGGGAGGGGCCGGGTCGCTGCTCGGTGAATCTCCGTGAGCTTTCGGAAATGAGCAGACGGCGGTCAGTGTGTGTGTGTGTGTGTGTGTGTGTGTGTGTGTGTGTGTGTGTGTGTGTGTGTGTGTGTGTGTGTGTGTGTGTGTGTGTGTGTGTGTGTGCGTGTGTGTGCGTGTGTGTGCGTGTGTACAGTGGGTCGAAGGACAACATTTAAAATCAAAGAGTCAGGTTAGTTATAAAAACTACAAATGGACAAAACATCTGATGGCTGTCAGCTGTGATATTGATCTTAATAACCTGAGCTGTCTAATCTCTGTATGATCATAACTGGTTAAGCATTGCACTGTGTTATTATTATATATTGTGCAGAACGATAATAATTACAATGTTTATATGATTATATTTCATTACTATAATCATTGCACAATGTTTAATAGCTAACTAATTTTATCTATCTCACTACTCTCATTTTATTATATAGCCCACTACGTATAATTAGCCTACTGCACAGCCTATAATAACAGCGTTTTCTATTTAATTTATCCTATTCTATTGTGCTGAGGTATTTCTTACTCTAATTCAGCCCAATTATGCGACACTGTTGGGAAAAGTTTTGTTCAATTCAGCAGAGACTGAATCCTCCGAATGTTTCTTTGATGTGTCCTTTAAAACGGGTGAATGGTTACTTAAAGGGAGGAGTAGAGTGATGGGTAAACTCTTCCGGATACAATACAAACAGAAAAAAGGTCAGCATTTGGATTGTGAGCTCCTGTTATGGCATTCTTGTCTCCATCCTCTGTGATCTGAGCTGTATCACTGACGCCATCTGCTGGTGAAAGTGGGAACTGATACATTTCATCAGAGGCTTTCAGTGATAGGAAAAAAACTGATTTGGATTAGAGCTAAACTAATTGGTTGATTAATTAATTCGTCAATTGACAGGAAGTTAATCAGCAACTGTGTCTTATGGGATGGTTAATTTATTGTAATCATATTAGACACTGATACACACACACGCACGCACACACACAATGCAGCAAAATGATTTCCAGTGAGTGAAAATGTTATTGACCAACTGTACAGAGTAATGTATTGATGAGATGACATTATATTGTCCTTTTCCAACAATGACTCAACATAGAGAAAGAGTTTTAGCTGTAATGTATTCACTGGAGTCAGTAGCAGACTGCAGATCGCCCTTCGTTCTGTTTTCTTTCCTGTGAAGCAGCTGTTCAGATGTCCTGGATCAGCAGAAAATTTGGTTTGCTTTTACTAATGTTGGGAAAAATTTCATCAACTTTTAACACTGATAATCACTCTGGTATCTACAGTATATTGACTCATTATTAAAACAATATCAGATGTGTTTATACATAAACAATACATGACAGTGATGCCCATTAAGAAAATAGATCTTTGTAGCTGCATAACATACATATAGATGCAAGATACAAAAGGCAATCCTGCACCATATTACAAAAGATGACACATAAAGATGAGCATACTGAGAACATATATTAATAAAGATTACAGATGGAGGCAAACTAAACTAAAGTCACTTTACCAACTCTGTATGCAGGCTATATAGTGCACATTTTACAAGTCTATAATTTATGATACATGCACACTATGAAACACTGAATTTAAGTGACGGTTGTTAGTATATCTTGATGTTAACTTTCCTTTTTATGATCGGTGTGTCTAAAAAATGCAAATGTCAAGACATTTTGACAAGACATGTTGTTTATCTCAAGTAATTCAAATATTCATGTAAACTGTATTTACAGGCATTTTCTATGTAACTGTAATGGTAAAGAGCAGTTTAGACTGTCAAGCAACTGAGTCTTCAGTCTGATGTGCTAAAATAGGAATTTACTGCATATCAAATTCCCAACTTCTCACTTTGTGCTTATTGTGCTTATTGTTGAAATGTATTAATAGTATCATCTTTCCTCATTATAACTATAATGCAGAAGCTGTCCAAAAGAGCTCCCAAGCATTTGTAGATAGTGTTTAACATCTAATTTAGTTAATTGAATATGAAAATAAAGCATTAAGTTTAGACACTTTATTTAATTGGCTTTTTTCTTTTTTTTCTTTTTTACAGTTAACATTGCTTGCCAAGACTTTTAAGACCAACAAGCCAAAAGCTGTAAAGAAAATTTATATTTATATTTATATATTTTGCAAATAATCTGCACTTTTTCTACTTTTAAATTCTTCTTCAAATTAGATGCTAATGTGCTGCTTGAATTGTCCACCAGGGGGAAGCTGATACTAGTGATCAACTATTCCTGCACAGAGGGATGCTGAGGCTGGTTGGTGAAGGTCTGAGATGAATCTCTCCTCTCCTCATCTTTTCATGTGTTAGTTTATTAGTTTCAGCAGTAACAGAGACACCAACCTGCTATATGTGGTGATACTAATACTCCGTTCGGTGACTTTTTTGTTTAGTTTTGCTATTTAAACAGGCCTTGTGTGTTTTTGTTATTAACCCAGGAAAAGACCAAGAGAAAAGTTGTTGCTTTCTACAGAAAAGCTGTTCTCTACTGAAAGTTTATTCTGCATATTGTCTTCTGGTCTCAGTTATCTATGAGTTATGGGTTAAGTTCTTTCAAAATGACTTTATTACTGACTAACATTTTAATATTTATTCATACATATTCATGAGAAGCAGGTGATCATTCTAAAAATACACACAGAAGGATGTTTTTCTTACAAAGTATGTTGACTCTCCACAATTTATTATCTGAAATTGTGTGTCTGACTTCAGTGTAAAATATTCAGTGTTTTGAATGATATAAAAAATGTGCAAAGACAGTGTTACATTTAATTTCATATGAATAAAACATGAATTAAAGCAGTTTTGGGGAGGGGGTGGAGCAGGGGTTCAGATGGGAAAAAGGCTCAGTAACAGAGGTGCCTTTATTTAATAACTCTGGACCAGTGAATGGCTGACCCCTGCCTTCAGGTGTTTTCATTCCCACAGTGACTTCTGCCAAATAGCAATATATCCCACTGAAATGTCAGCAGTAATTACTCCTGTGCGCTGAGACAACCTCTAAAATGAAAGAAAGCCAGTGCTTATCGTCACGCTCCGTCTCTGGGTCTCTGTCGTGTCCCACATGTCCCTACTGTCCTCTATGTCACTGTTGTTGGAAAACTTCTTGAACCGCGCAGAATGGTTGGCAAATGGATCAAAAGATGCTCCCGATGCTCTCAGTGAGATTCAGGGCTTCTGTGGTTCTCTCTCTCTCTCTTTCTCTCTCTCTCTCTCTCTCTCTCTCTCTCTCTCTCTCTCTCTCTCTCTCTCTCTCTCTCTCTCTCTCTCTCTCTCTCTCTTCCTCACTGTGTGTGTGTGTGTGTGTGTGTGTGTGTGTGTGTGTGTGTGTGTGTGTGTGTGTGTGTGTGTGTGTGTGTGTGTGTGTGTGTGTGTGTGTGTGTGTGTGTGTGATCTGGGCCAACTCAGTGTAATGTGTGGTGTCCTCTTATTGGCCACCCCCTGCTGCTGTCGTGGAAGGAGAGTACAGTAACAGCAGTTAAAACACACAACCACACACACACACACACACACACACACACACACACACACACACACACACACACACACACACACACACACACACACACACGCACAAAAAAACAAGGTGTGTCACTATGTCAGGGTTGCAGTCTCCTAAATGGGAACGCCTGAAAGGTTAACTGGACTGCCATGTGGACAATGTGAGCTTTCCCCTCAGGCCACCATCACTGAGAAAGACACACACGCTGTGAAGTGATACGTTCGAGTGTGTGAGAGAGGGAGAGAGACTCAGGCATGCACATACAGGCTCGAAAATTCATTTGTTCCAATTTCTTGTGCCACGAAATACAATTACAACACATTTATTTGCATTTTATTTGTTACTCATATCCCCCTCACACAATACCATTCTCGCTTTAGTTTTTAATATATTTTTGTGAATAAATTACATTAAAATAACCTGAGAATGATACACAGCATGGGTACAAATTGGTCACACACATTTGCCAAAATTAACTTAAGGTGCACCATCTGTATCTTATACAGTGAGACACTGGGAGGTTATTTATACTTTATCTGAAGCCCTGGCAGTTGGACCCATAACCGAAGCACATATTCTGCACTGTGCTCGAGGCATAGTCTGTCCAATGTTATAAATTGATTCTGCTGTCAGAGTTAAACAGCAGATGCAGCGAGAGACCGGGGAAGGGCTCGAAGGGACAAGCATAAAGAAGGACACTGGTGCAGCTGTGCATGGACGTGCTATCATTTTATTTTTCATAGTCCGCTGTTGGCGCTCAATGAATCTCTTATTAGCAGGTCGGCTGCGTGTCAGCGGACAGACCATTTAGGTATTGACTTGTTGGACTATGAGCATATGTTGGATCAGATATTTAGGTCAGTGCCTTGTAACATAGGTATCTGATACACCTGTCTGAATACACCAGCTGTTGGCAGACAGATGTTGGTCACTTTGGTTATTGATAAATGAATCAGAATTAAAAAGCTAGAATGTTTTGAACATCAACTGACTCAACCATTTTCATATAGAAAGTAGAATGTAGGAGTATTCTTATTGGCCACCACCCACCATGTGGATAAATGGAGGCTTTATCAATAATTGATGGTAAAAGTGAAGGTCACCAATTGTCTACAATTAACTCAATAATCCCCCCTCTGGCATTTCCCCTTGTTGTGCTGCAGCAGAAATTGCTCTAAAAGAGGTGCATTAATACTGTCTCCCAACCAGCTCCAGCTCTTACAGTGAAATGTGGCTTTCAGCTCAATCAGTTGCTATTAGATCATTTTAATATTATTTTAGGAGCAGACTGACAAAAACAATCTACAGAAATGTACTCTGAGGCAAAGGCAGACGGGAAAAAATGTTCCCTTCAAGCTCTGTAGTTTGGTAACAGCTACACTCACCATTATATTTCCTAAAGTGAGTGAATGTGTCTAAAGGATAAACACTGATATTATTTGCCTGCACTTGAATGTATTTGAGGTAGTACTCTGAAGCTCAGAAGTACAGGCTAACAAAGAGCAAATTCAAATAAGCTTTACTGGCATGACAGCTCAGAAACTTACATTGCCAAAGCAGAACAGAAAGACCGATGATTAGCAATAAATATACAATAATATGAAAATATCAACAAGATTGAGTGTGATATCATAAAATGTATTAAATAATGATTACATTCAATTCAATATATGGAAGGAATGAGTCCAGGTGGAATTACATGGACAGCTGTAATACTTTCACAGATGTTGCCACTCAAAAACATTTACTACAGAGCTTTTTGCTCTTATGGCAGCAGTCTACATATTCTACAGCTAATACTGCAAACTGATTTTCCCCTCCACAGAGATAGGTCAGTTTCTGAGGATCATGGACATGGATAAATACAGGATACGTGTATTTGTCATGGAAGTAAACCACAAATGCTCATTTTTCTCACAGTACAGCAGCAAGTGAGATTTTCTTTTATGACAGAGAGCACCTGAAGGCAGCACGTCAAACGTAAGTTGGAGTGGTATCCTAGCAACCGCAAACTCCGAGCTCGAGTTTCGCGTTTGTGATTTTTTTTATTTGTTTAATGTTTTAATGATTGTTTGTTTATTTGTTTGTTTGACTGGGTAATTTCTAGCCAAGGAGATGGATGTGACACTCGAGGCAAAAACTCAACCGCTGGCCAACCTGTCTCCGTTTAGTTACATTCCACCACGACGGAAAGACCCAAAGGAAATGTCCTTCTTTAACAAAGACTCCACGGTAACGATACAGTGTTGCAACTGGTACTTATCGATAGTTAAAGTTAGATATATGCTCACTTTTGCCAATTTGAACCAGCTGGAAAACTATGTGTGTGTGTGTTTGTGTGTGTGTGTGTGTGTGTGTGTGTGTGTGTGTGTGTGTGTGTGTGTGTGTGTGTGTGTGTGTGTGTGTGTGTGTAATGTATATTTGATCCTTTTTCTTAATTCAAGCTTAAGCATGTTTTTTTTTGTTCTCTATGTTTTTTTGTTTTCTATGTTTAATTATAGCTCATTATAATGATTGAATTCCCAGCTGTGTTTACAGTCATTGTTTATTGTTAAACTGTAATATATGAATATCAATTACATATCTTTGTCACAATTGTTTGGTAACTGCATTTGAGGGATCATTGAAAAAAAATACATATAACATTATCGACCAATACTGTATATCGATATCTGAATCTTTTTGCTCCTTAATATCAGCATCAGCCCCTAAAATCCAGTATCGGTCATGCCCTAATTGTATCTGGCTAACATTACGACCTTTTCATTTTATTGGATGGTTTGGACCAAATCATCACAGTTTATATTTACTGATGTGTGGATGGTGTGACAGTGTCCCATCAACAAGTCCGACATTACTAATGACATCAAGGATTGTTTCAAACATAAGAGTCTTGATTTCAGGAATGAGGACCAGCTAAGATCAGCAACCGATCCAGAGACTGAACAAAGATAAAAGACAATACAGGGAATCCACTGAAAAGGACTTATATACATGTGCCAATGATACAAAGAAACTGTGGGAGACTTTGAAATCTAATCCAAATAGACTCCCACTAGGAAATCACTGTGAACAACAGATGTTAATACTGTGGCAAATGATTTGAACAACTCATTAAGTTTGATTCACAGGCTCTCTTTTCAGGACATGCCAGTGTCATTAACACCATAAGGATGGACGGCTGTGTTCCCAGGAGAGACACCAGTCCCAGAGAAGTCACGAAACAACAAACACCAATAAGGCAACAGATGGAGCCTCAGCTTTCCTTTTGAAGACATGTGCAGAGGAACTTGCATCAGCCTGGGTCTCTGTCTTTCAAAGGCGTCGATTCACATATACTTCCATCTCTCTGGAAAATCGCAGTCATTATTCCTCTTCCAAAAAGCGTTTTTTTCCCCCAGGATAATAATGAGTGTAGACCAGCAGCCCTGACCTCTATTGCAACGAAGTGCATGAAAAAGATGAAGGTGTGAAAGGTGAAGTCAAACATAAATGGACATCCAGATTCTTCTAAGTTTGCCTGTAAAGACAGTCGTGCACTGATGCTCCCCTGAACACAGCACACTTTATTTTGCAACACTTTGAAAACCACAAGACCCGCGCCATTCCCAACTACTGCGTCCATAACACTTGTATTATCCACGTTTATTCTAACAAAAACTTGTGTACATGACTGTAATCTGTCTTGGAAAGTCCATGTGAATTCTGTCCATGTGGGGTCCAACAGCGACTCTACTTTTTGTGCAGACTCAGGTTGTTTGGGGTCGGACAGAGGAGAGTAATAATGTTATTTTATCATGCAGTGATAAAGAGTGTACTACGTTACAGAATACTCAGCTTGGTAACATATCAGTCAAGTTAAAATCACAAATAAGCAGCAATGAGAGCAATCAGGTGAAGGAGCATCCCCTCCTCCTAACGTTTGAGAAGACTTTAGTTAAACAGGTGAGGTAAATTACTGCTGACTCTTACCTTGTTATGTGTTCAGAATACAAACTGCGCCCATCAGGTAGACGCTACAGGGGCTCCAATTAAATACAGGAAAGTATGATCCCTCTATCAGTGAATCTACTAAACACAGGACATAATGAGCGTGTGAAATGAGGAGCTGTGTTTGAATACACTTTATACACAGTTACTGCTCAATTATTATACGTTTTATGTCTAAGATGAATTTCTTTAGGGACAAACAGATTCATCTTAAGTCTTGATCTTGAATTAACCTTGAAGAGCCTCTCTGAGCTGAAAAATATGAACATAACTCTTCTAAATCATAAATGACCACATTTAATTAGTTAGAGAAAACCATTAAAATGTGGATTGCTATGTCCAACAAGGATTTCACAGAAACATTTCTAGAGCCCCTACGGACCAACTCAGGCTCTCTGAGCCACTTTTGAGAATAAACATTCTTGCTTCTTGATTTTTGCTTTCATTTGCTCAAAGTGCCAGAAGATGACCCCTCTCAGAAGGAGGGCATGCTCCGTATGGTAAACAACTGATGTGAGTGTCTTCACTAACAGGCCCCGGAGGTCTCTGTGTACGACCAAGTCTTCCACCAGGCTGAGGGTTACGACATGAGAGTGCACCGGGACGACAGGAGACACTGTAAAGGAACAGGACTAGAAATATATGAGGAGGTGAGGGCCACACTTACACATATTAGTGATCATTTCTGTTCTTCATCATCAAATTAATACATTTTTTAACATGCTGATGAGATAAATTTAAAGTTAAATGAATCTAGAGCAACAATAATTAGTTGATTGATTGACAGAAAATCAATTGCCACCTATTTTGATAATCGATCAATCGTTTGGGGTCATACATGTCATAAATACAAAAATGATCTAATTTCTTGTTTCTGTAGTCTTCTTGGTAGTAAACTGATGATCTTTGGGGTTGTGGACTGTTGATCGGGATAAAATAAGACCTCTGAGGTGGTGCCTTGGGTTTTGGAAACCGTGATCAACATTTTTCACCATCTTCTGACATTTTATAGACCAAACTCAGCTTTATATATACAGTTCATGTTGCAACACATCAGGAACTGTGCTCAATTTTCACTGATCTGCTTTTTTTTTGTATGTGAAGTAACCACGAATGATTTATTTGATGCTCTGTTGATTGCACCGTATCTTCTGAAACACAAAATCAGGAGTCCATCATGGATCTTGTGTGACTTTACTGTCATATTTTGATTTGATTTGATGGATTTCACATCCACTCAACCTGTTCTCCCAACCTGGAATTCCTATAAATGCAGTTATTCAGTGAAATGAACGAGCCATCTGTCACCTCCTCCTTTGTGTGACAGTTGTACTGACAGCTAAAGCATTAGATCAGAGTGCACGGCGTACAGAACTGCAGACAGAGACGAAATGAGCTGATCCTCCTGTCACACACACACACACACACACACGGGCTCATAATATTCACCATTATCTCTTTGAAATGTGATCTATTGAAATTCATGGAAACACACACACGCTGTACTTTTGATTAAAATCGCTCCTTCCTTTCAAGACGAGCTGCTATTGAATCAATGCTGTCAGGGATGTCTTTCATATTATGTTCCTCCACCAGCGTTAACATGTGGAAAATATCTGCATTACTGTAATACAGTCAGGAGTAGAGCTCCAATAGACATATATACACACACACATATATATATATATATATGTAAGAAACTAGGTTACACTCCAGTCATCCATCTTACATTCTTTCCACTTCTCAAAATGTTGCTTTAACTGAGTAGAAACCACATGAACTTTGAGCCTGAATGATGCACAGCTGTTTGACAGTAAGCCCTAATGCAAAACTAATGTAATGAGTAGTTTAACCAATGCTTTCTACTTCATTACTATTTCCAGTAATGACGTCAGTGAAGGTTGCCTTATGACACCGACCGCCCACACACACACCAATACATGATTAGATTTACCTCTCTACTCTACTAATAATCCACCATATTATTCCTATTGAAGTCTTTATTCTTGCAAATGTAGGACTTTTAAAGCTGTGGATGATATTACAGCTTCTGGAGTTTTTCATAGAAAGAAATCATGAAAATAAATAAAGAGCATACATTTAAAGATGTTCCATATTTAAAGGTCTGTTAATGTTTTTCTACGCGCGGTGCCCAAAATAGATCGCAAAGTTTTATAACATTTGTGTTTATGGCTGCTTTTGAAGGCATTTCATCTCCGTGGAGTAATTATTCATGTCAAGAAAACTAGCTCACAGCGAGTTTCTGGGTCACTGAAAGCAGAGAGGGTGTTGAACAGAGCCGACACACACACACACACACACACACACACACACACACACACACACACACACACACACACACGCTGCTGAGCGTGTAATTACAGTAAGTTGAGTGGTTGCCTGTCAGCGTTGGTGACAGTTCATGCTAATTTAGGACGTTTTTGTTTCATACTTCACATTCGAGTGTGGATTCAAAACAATTTCTTGTATAAACTGTTTAGACGATAATGGCAACATGTTTTTTTTCTCTCTTCCTGTTTCCACTGACGCTTATGAAAATATAAACCCACAGGTGACTCTGCACCGCCAGGAGCAGGCACTCTCTGTTCCGCAGACAGTTAGGCCGACCTGCCTGAAGTCAGAAGCTCACAGTGTTTCCAAAAAATCTGTTTAAAAAGCTCGCTGCCGCTCTGGTAATATTTAATAACACATGTACTTCAGGTTTTCCAATTTCAGCTTCATGATGAAGCTAATAGCTTCATCTGCCGGGACTTTTTTCTTTCACTTCTGCCAATATTGCACACTGTTACACTTAATGGCAAAGAAGTAACTAAGTGAAACTTGAGGCAGAGAGGGAGAGGAACAATCATCTTTTCATCTCAGCTCTGGCAGAGAGAGAGAACTTTTACTTTAACTTAAATGATTTTGGTGATACATCAGCGATGTGTTAGATTAGTAGCAGGTTCAGTGCAGTTGCTGAGTATAGCACCTGAAGCTGTAAACCGTCAGTACCTCTCAAATCTAAAACTCTCCATGGGGCAAATTCTGGGCCCCAAAATGGTTTCACGAATCAGTGCAGTAGCACCTATAAACAGCTGTACTGAGTTCATTCTGTGCTGTTATAGCCACTAAATGTGAACTAAATTAAAACTGGGTCTATCCCTCTTTTGATCCATAAGAACACCACTTTGGTCCAGACTCAACAGCTACAGGATGGATTACCATCAAATCTTGTGCACATTCATGTTCTCCTCGGGATGAATTGTAATAACTTTGTTGACCCCCAGATATATGGCTGAGACTAACAATTAGTGCAAGAAAAGCACAGGTGGAATTAAATCTGTTATCGATGGCTGTGTTTCCTTTATGTGTCCCAGCGAGTGATAATGAACAATACCTGAACCCTGGAGTAGACACATCTGACTGGAATCCAGCAATCATCAGTGCTGTTAATTACACCTGAGCTTTTCCTGCTTCGGCATGCCAAAATATCTGCTGTCAAAAAAGCAAATGTGATATTTTTCTCACTCGTCGTTGTTACAGCACAAGCAAAAAAAAAACAACTTAACTTTGGCTTGTTGTCCTGACCGACCACAGGAGAAGTCCCGAGTTGTGCCGGTGAGATCCTCTTCAGAATACGGCCGCCGTCCTGCTCCTGCCCTCTACCAAACCGGCCGGCAGTATTCACGTGTGGCTTGCATAAAAGCTGAATTTTTCATGAAGAACGGGATCATCTGGAATGTGGCTGAAGGATATGGATCAGTGGCCCCAATTTGATATAGCACAGCATGAGATGAAAGTGTTTGTGCTCACCTTGAAAGCATTGAATAATAAACCAGTGTTGCAGTGCGTTGGTTTCAGTTCTGTTAAGTTTTTTTTTCCAGACCATGTGTGCAAAATGAAAAAAATCTAACATTGTATCAGATGACATTTAAACATATTACTGTATTATGTACAGGTCGTTAGTAAGACAAACAGGTTTTTGTGAAATAGAGTCTGTCAAAAAAGCTTGAAGACTAAATCTGAAAATATGGAGACTTTGACATTTTCCAGGAGGTTCAAGTTTAATCCATCATTATGATGGAACCATGTAAAGATTCAGGTGCTACTGACAGTCTATAAATCCCAAAGATGTCTTCAAGCTATTGCAGCTCAGTAGTACACATATCAAAGCTCAGAATCTTGCTTCTATGATTTCTGCCTTCAGTATCATACTTTTTATGAAGAAACCACTCTTTTTGTTTGAAACACTGCACTTTCTGACTCTACTAGCTGTGTTTCTGATAAAAAAAAACTAGCTCACTAAAGACCTAAAAAGGTAAGAGATTAAAGAGATTAATTGCATCTTTACAAACTCACAATCTTGAGCAGATTCAAATCTGCCGTTACACATTACCTGTATTTAATCTCCTTTTGTTTTCTCCCCTGCACTGTGATTTTATGTCACTCTTGCCTTTTGCATGACTAACCTCTTTGATTTGTAAGTTCTTGGATCCCTTTTGTGTATACATTTTGAGCCCACGCAAGTGAGACCAGCCTCCTACATAATAGGATTGTTTTAGAGGACAGACATCTCTCATTTGCTCAGCTTTTGTAAAGTGGTAGAAAGAGAGCCTTTATTCTTAGAGAGCGCGCAGCGTTTCGAACTGTTCGGTGCTGTGTGTTTAAGAGGATTAGGAGATAATACAAAGGGCAGTGGTTCAAAACTAGAGGGATAAAATTGCATAGTAAAATGAGCATTTTGTCTATCTGCTAACAAAAGCCACTATAAAACAGTTGTTTCACATCTTAAATATGAGACATCCTTACATTTCTGATGCGTGAGTGGAGCTCATTGCATCTTGGTGTATTTCAGCTGTAGGCTACAGCCTTCATTTATTACTGTCTATGTATTTACTGTGTGGGTTTTTTTTTACAAGACAAATTATACACATTCTACTGTTGTCCCATAAACAAAAAAAAAGTACTAACGGTAACAATTGTATTTCTAAACTAGGTTTGACAGTATGACAGACACCAATTATAATGCCTTACTGTGTCATATTTAAAGGAATACATTAGCCACTTAGCTTAGCTTAACATAAAGACTGTAAACAGCTAGCAGGGCTCAGCGCAAAGGTCAGCGCTCACTAATTAACACCAAAGCACTCACTAATTAACATCTCGTTTGTTTAATCCACACAAAAACTAACGTGTAAAAACAACACCCAGTTTCTAGTCTTTGTGCTCAGCTAAGCTAAGCTAAATGGCTGCTGCCTTATCTTCAATGCACACAGATATTAAAGTGGTATCAGTCCCTCTTATGTAAACCCCAGACAAAAAGTGGACTAATGTTTACCAAAATGTGGACCTATTCCATTTAAGAAAACGGTACCATACATTTAAGAAATCTACTATATAATAATACTGACAACAATGCTAATTTAATAATGCATTCTGGCCTTTGAGGGTTTTGTTTGGTGACTGCAGTACTAAATGAGAACCTGTATCATCTCTAATCATGACTTAACACACTTTTGACTCTATTGTAAATGAATCCTGTGTTCATGAGATCATGTTCAAACTGTGATAAGAGGACCAAAATAAAGACACACCGACAGAGGATCTCAATTTATATACAAATGTTTAATGAATAACAAAAGGATGGCAGTGAACATTTACACACATTGCTGTTGGTTTGGCTCCAGATGGATCGTAATTTTAAAAAAAAGAAAAAAAGAAACCTCTACTTTCCTCTTGACTCCTGTGCCTGAGTCCACCTTCTCTTCAGTGGGACACAAACGCAGCTCTAAAGCTATAAATACAATTCACAGGTTTTGGCAAACTACCCATCACGCTGGCAATTTGTTGGCATCAACTGCTTTATATGACAATAAACTATTGCAACATCCATTTGGAATAAAATGGAACAAACCGACTCACAGTGCCAACCAGGCAGATAGAAAAAAAGAAAAAGAAAACATACACACAGCTCGGCAGGCAGCTCAGATTAGCTCCACACCACTACAATTGTACAGATGGGTGACTGCGGTCCTTGAGAGCTGCACTAATTTAGCAAACCTCTCTTTAGTCAGGCACTCCTTTAGACGGTGAAGAGACTCCTCGGAGCGACGTCTTTGTCACACTTGAGATGTGAAAAACCATCCAAAGTGCAGCGTTGAAGGACAGTGGCGGTGCACCTCGGCCCTGCTCTACATTATGTTGCTAAGGACAAAAGTGGTTCTCGACTACTGTCTATCCATCGTACTGCTGGCTTCTGGTAATGAGCTTTAGTTACGGAGCATGACAAATCACCTTTATGGCCACTTTGTGTGTGTATGTTTGTGTGTGCGCGTGTATGACTGGTGGTGTCAAGTCTGTTTGGTGGGTTAAGTGTGTAACAATCAAGGCATCACAGTCCCTTGTGACAGAGATCGGGTCATCTCTGTGTGAACAAAGTAGGTCTTCAGCTCTCCTTTGCCCTTCACGTTGATGATGCCGCGACATGAACACATGTACCCTAGTGTGGATAAGATGCCACTCGTCTCCTCTGTCACCTGCGTGGAGAGAAAGAGACGTGATTAGAATAATACGACAAGTGCACTGCAAAGACAAACACCTGTATTTCCTCAGACATCCCACCTGTATTTTACCCAGTACCCCAGTGGTCTCCATCCTACTAGCCACATTCACACTGTTTCCCCAGATGTCATACTGAGGTTTTTGCGCCCCAATAACGCCTGCAATCACCGGCCCGTGATTTATGCCTAGCCAAAAGAACACAACATCACAAATCATACGGCTGACTTTTCACAATGAGAGACCATCTACTTTAAAATTGACTTATTATAAAAGGGGGATTGGGGGGGGGTGGGGGGGGGGGTGGAACGACTCTGTGCACATGTGATTTATGATTTATGCTGTTCTCACCAATTCTGAGTCTGAAGTCGTTGAAGGAGTGTTTGTTGATGACGTCTAGCTTCCCAACCAGAGCAAAGGCAAACTCCACCATGGTGCCGATGTGCATGTACTGTCTGTCATGTTCCTGAAGGAAATGCAGAGGAAATAAATTCAATTAGGGAGAAAAATTAATTCAATAGAGAAAATTAAATCAAAGGTGCTATCTGAACAATGTTTAGACATCAATATGCCATATTCAAATGAACAGTATTGACTTATAATACATAAAGACCATGATAAACATGATTGATAACTTCTGTTTCATACCAGTGGGGATTGTTATTAATGCCTATTACATTAGTTTCCTGTTGCTTCTTCAGTCACAAGCTTTCTCTTTGGGCTCTACACTTTAAAATCTGATATTTGTAGCTCTGCATGAGTGCATCATGCATCATCATGCATCACTTTCTTCCTTTTTGTGCTGTAAATCAATATGATTTTCTTCTGTACAGCAACTAACTGTTTGCTTAACTCCTCCCTCAAACAGCGACCATCCAATCGTAGCTTAGCAACTGTCATGAGGCACAAGAGCAAAATTTGTCAGGGATGGATTATAAAGTGTGTTCATCTACTTACAGATCATTTCTGGCTGACTCACTTACTATTTATAGTAATAACCAAGACCAAGGAGCACATCATTAGCTAATTAGATTGTTTGTGGGGTTACAGGTCATGTTAGAAAAATCCCCAGTCAGGAAAGAATTCTGCTTGCCAAAATGTTCAATGAGAAATGAGCAGCATGCTTTTGTTTACTTCTGTGTGATGTCAAAGACCCTTTGTTTCAAAAATTACAAAGAAATTGGAGTACAGATAAGATAAGTTAAGATAAAATAGGTTAATTGAAGTTAGTTAAGATAAGACAAGATAAGATATGATAAGATACGATATGATGTGATACAATAAGATAAGATATATTTAGTTAAATTAAGATGAGACAAGACAAGTTAAGTTAGGATAAATGAAGTTAAGATGTACTTTATTGTCCACTTTGGTCAATTTCTCCTGGACTCAGTGTTACTGCATCACAAAACTCCCAAACATCCTAACATACACACACTGGTAATCACTATAAACTGCATGACATGTCACACTGAGACAGACAGTTGTGACAACAGTAAATAAGGCGCTTAGTGAGCGCTCAATTAAGCAGATTTCCTACCAATGAGGGAGATTTCTATTACAAAGCAATGTTCAGCTACATTTCTGAGTAATGATCTCATTTGCTTCCACTGACTGCACTGATGTATTCAAATGAGTGTAGTAATGAATCACTGACGCTTATATGTGGCACATTTAAGGAGCAACCCACACGACGCTCGGATTGCAGTAAATACTTTGATGCTTAAGCTCGATCCCATTTTGTGATCATGAGTGAAAAATGACAAGTTTATTGAATATGAGCTTAGTCTGCCAAAACAGTTCTGGTCCTGTGAAATGTGGTAAGCATGTACAAAAAGGCTCCAGTTCTTTGCCTGCTCCTCTATTATCAAACGTGAGCTCATATTAAAGCTGGCAGTAGAAGCTTTAACCCCATAGCCAGATGTGTCACTTTGTATCTGATGTGGAGGAAGCATTAAACACAGTGCGTCCACTCACTGTATAACATGACAAGGTCACAGAATGTGTGTGTGTGTGTGTGTGCATGTGTACTGATAATGAGTAAAAGCATGCCTGTGCGCACTCTGGGCCCGGGGTCACATTGAGTCCAGTTGCAGCCATGTATGTGCTACCGATGGTCTTTATCTTCTCCACTCCGCTGAACTTAGGTTTGGACAGCAGCTGAGGACACATGAAAGAGTCAGCCGATCACGTAACACGAACCGACACAGGAAATAACACCAGCTATCAGACAAAATACTAACACTTTTACATGCAACCACCCGGCGTGTTTCCATCTCAAACAAGAAGCGGGATTTTTTTTTTTCAGACAGCCAGAAGTATCAATATGAGAGGGGTTTACCTCATCAAAGTCTGCTATGATCTCGTTGAGAAGACGGAGGCACTCCAGTCCTTCCTTATTGACATCAGACTCGGTGTAAAACTCTTTGAAGTCTGGGATGGAGGCGAACATCACACACACCGACTCGTACGACTGATGATAAAGGTCCTGATAACGAGCAAGCAGACGAAAACAGCTGGATGCGTCGTACCGATCGAGCGCTGATGAGGGAAAGTTTGCATGGTCTGCGGTTTCAGTTGAGTCTCAACCACAGCTGACACTGACTCTTTAGAATAAGTATAATGAAACTTTCATCATCTATGTGGGGGACTGAGTCAATGCAGCTGCACAATAGCATGCGTCACAAGAAAGTCAGACGTAAGCAAAACAAACCATTTTTCTGAGCTGTCATGAACTAAGGAGAAACAAAGTATGCTATAAATAATTACAGCCAGTGTTGAGGAGTAAGTAGTAACGGCGTTACGTAAAAACTAAATAAATGTAACTGTAATCCGTTAGTTATGAAAATGTTGATGATTACAAAGGGGGCTACATCTGAAGTCTGACCTTTAAGATTTTACTCAGGAGGGTTTCTGCCTCATTCTTTAATATTTAACATGTTACTGAATACATATATTGCTGTTTTTTATTATTTTTATATTTTGTAAATAAATCATGAAGTGGGCTTATTTGGAGCACACATGGGCTTAAATGGTGTCACAGTACCAATGAAGCTCATCATCAAATATCTTTATATTCCAAAATCTACATGAACTAATGAATACATTTTCAAATGAGAGATAAATCTTTCCTTATAAGAAATGATTTCACTAATAAATCATGTCAGTGTCCATGAAAAACACCTCAACTTAGATTTTGGTGCTTAATGGATACACTTACCCTAACAGCTGAAAACTTTAATGAAGCTGAAAAATTAGAAAAGCTATCAAAAAGTAATCAATGTAATAAGTTACATTACTTTGATTATGTATGTGAAACAGTAACATTACTTATTACATTTTAAATAGGGTAACCAGTAATCTGTAACCTATTACATTTCCAAAGTAACCTTCCCAACCCTGATTACAGCTTGTATACAGGTGTAAGATATGCTGAGAAAAGGTATATATCAACAGCACATATAGAGTATTTAGATTGAATCATTTATTTTCTTTTTCTAGACATAAATCATGATAATTAAGAACCACAAACTAAAGTACCTCATTCTTCCAGTTGCGTCCCAGGAAGTGTTCGGCGACGTGGGCGGGTAAGACGTTCTCCAGCAGAACCCGGTTGAGGTTCTCCATGGTTTCGATCTCCTCGCACTCCCTCTTGAACTTGTCCCTCCACAGGAAGTCCAACCTACAGTAATATTCATTCTGTTACAGGAGGACACAGAGTAAAGAGACACCTGCGTCATTCACACCCAGCACTCTGCTCCAGGGCTTACAGGCCCTGCAAGCGGAAACCTACACTAACAGCAGGAAAACAAACAAAAAACTGAGAGGTTGTCAGTTTTAATCTACAGGTTATAAAGGTTTATCGTTCAACTTTGCTGGAGGTCAATCTGAAAAGCTGTAAAAGAGTCTGAATTGATCTCCTTGAAGCCGCTGTAGTTGGTATTCGTCTGTGATGTGTGTGCATTTCTTAGAGGTGGACTTTGCCAACAAATTTGAAGGATTTCTGGGAAAACCTACCCAACTGAAACTAAAGGCGTGCTTGGTATTCATGGAAAACTAATGTCCCAATAAGACGGCAATGAAACAGTGCGAGAAGCTCCGCTCTCATCGCTCAAGGAAACAGTAAGCAGACCGGCCTGTTTTGCATAAAAGATAGCCACAGATAGCCCCCCCCCCCCCACTTGGTTATTCATGCTTGAGGGAGTTCTGAACACATCTAGATATGTCAGCAAGACTCATCTATCGGGGTCAAAACATCCCAAGAGTGTGTGTTTCTGCATCCGGCCGGGGTCCCCCATCATGACGCTCGCGTATATCTGAGAGCTGCGGGCTACCTGTGGGTCGGCCCCTGCGGTGTGTGTATGAATGTGCGTGGGTGTGTATCCGCTCTCCAGTGAGAAATATTTCATGTGTGTGGTTAGCAGTCTGGATGATGTATGTGCGCGCTGAATGTCTTTCCCTTGAGATTAAAGCATGGTGCCAATTTACCCAACTCCTACAGTGTAGGCTTACATACACTTTGAGATGTGCTATAGTGTTGATAGCTTGAGGCCAAAATAGAAATGAAGGATCGCTTTCCAGCCTCTTAGGGTGGTTAGTGTTTTCACACATTATGTTCATGAACATCATAAGGTTTTATTTTGCTTCTTGTCTTGTGGAAACTGGAGCTTCTAGTAACTCCAGGAGTCCAGAAAGTAGGCCAGGAGAGAAGAAGCTCGTTCCAGCTGCTGTTCACAAACCGGCTAACGAGACTATAAATGAGCTTTGCTCCGTCGCGCATCTGTTCTTGAGAGATGAATTACAGATGCCTTCGTTCTCTTAACCTGCTTTCTCCTCCCTCTGACTAAATGGCTGGGAATTAGCTCATTAGTGCTGACAATGGAATTTTACAAGGCAAAATATTTTAATAGCAAAAAAGAAAAAAATAAGTAATCTTCAACCTTCTGCCACATTTATGCACTTCTGCGTCAAGGGCCACGGGTGACACCACTTTGAACACTTTGACCTGTTTCCAGAATTATTTTGATGATAATGAAGTCAGGAGCTCAGGCAAAACTCAGACTTTTAAATCCCAATAAAGAGGGTGACCGAAGCAATTTTCCTTCATTTAAGAAACTTTGCAAAGGTTCCTATCCCAGGAAGACGTGTTAATGCAGTCATTACTAGTAGATTAGACTATTTTAATTCTCTTTCTACTTGTCTTCCAAAAGAATCCACTAATAAACTATAATGAATTCAGAATCTGCTGCCAGATTTTTAACTAGAACAAGACAGAGAGAGTATATCATCCCAGTTTCAGCTAACCTGCGCTGACTCCCAGTGTGTTTTAGGATTGATTTTAAAGATCTTTTACCTATTTACAAGGCTCTTAATGGTTTGGGACCGGCGGCCTACATTACTCATTCTTTGTCGTTTTATAATCCTTCACAACCTCTTAGATCCCCTGCTGCTGTTTTTTAAAATGTTATTTTAAATATAGAAGTAAGAATATCGGCAGCTCAGCTCTTTTTTAACTTTGCACCGAAACTGTGGAATTCCCCGCCTGAAGATATAAGAGATGGAAGCTCTGTGAACATTTTTAAATGACAGTTGAAAACTAATTTATTCAACATTGCTTTTAACTGTCACTCTTACTTTTTTTGTTCTTAGTTTTTAAAATATATGTTATTGTTCTTATGCCTTCCTTTGTTTTATTTCTATCTTTCACATGTTCTGATGTTCTTAGCATAGCTGTTCTTGCTGTTTGCTGCTTCTTTTCTTTGTTATTTATTTGATTGCTTGGTTTTATCACCCAGTTTTTGCACTTGTTATAATTAGCCTATTTTTGTGTATGCTCTTGTTTGTTTACTTTATTGTAAAGCACTTGAAGCTACATCTCCTGTATGTATGGTGCTGATTACATTAAAGTTTTATTTATTTATGATTATTATAACACATTTTATTATAGTAACACATTTTACTGTGCTGATTAACACCTAAAACAGCATTCGGAAACCAATTACCCTCCAAAGACTTTTGATAAGAGCGCAGCGCTGAATGAGATGTGACAGCAACAAAAAAATGTACACAGCAAAGTTGTGTTTCCAAAATAAAACGCTCCCCTCCCATCTGGTTTCTGTGACCAAAAATGAGAACAACACAATGTGCTGTTTGGTCCCACTGTAGCTCTCTAGGGTGCCCCAGTTTTGGGTACAGAGGCTCTGGAGGGACTCCTCCCGTTCAGAACATCTGTTTTAGGGTCAGAGCAGATGGCTGGTACTACACATGAAATCTGTGTCAGCTGAGTTTAACGCTTATATGAACTGAAGGTGTTAGACACAGAGGAGATGGAGGCAACGTAACAATAACGCAGTGTAATTTGCTTCTAAAATTCACAGTGGAAATGATTCCAAATCCACTGGTATAATGTCTGGAAAATATCTCCTTCACTGTTAAAGATGTATAGCAAAAAAAAAGCCATTGTGTAACAGCGCTGAATGACCTAATAAGTTATATCTGTAGTGAATGACCCAGGTAAAGTTCTAGTTTATACTGTAAATATGTTTACTACTACACTGTGATAATAGTACTATTATGTCAAGTTATGTTATTATGGTTTAATAAAACTACTGACCTGCCTGGCTAATACCAGCAGGGTGATGAAGAAGATGAAGAGAGACACAGAGCCCATTGTCTTCAGATCCTTCAGGACTCCTGGTCTGTAGAAAGAGATAAAGAGAGAGAGAATACTATTATCATGATGTTGATTGCCCAGTATTGATTTTTCTTACTATCAACAAATCTTATTAAAAGACAAATCCATGAATTAATTGATCCTACTGTCTATTCTATTCATCTGTGTCCAAGAAACACATCAATGAGCCACATTGTTGCCCTGGGTACTCATTCATTAGGATGAACATAGACACTGGTTTATTTTGAGTCAGTCTCCAATATTGTACACCTCCCACTACTGTAAATACTCATCACAGCACCAACTGTGCGGTGAATGTAAAAATCCCCTATTTACTTAAAAAACTGAAAAAGTGCCCAGCTGTTTCAGGGAATGATTCAGCCTTTTGAATACTCTAACTACAAACGTGTGACCCACTTTTAAAGATGTTTATCTTCCATAGGAAACAGCTGGTTTAGGGCTGAGTGTCACAGACAGGATATTCAGACAGGCTAAACTAAACTAAACAAAATGCATTGTTAGTTTTGGTCTTTTCATGAATTTTGCTTAAAGTAGGAAAAATAACACCAAGCTCATTCTTTAAAGGAACATACTGTTATTTACATGTATTTACTGGTATATATAGCCATTACTTTACTGTGCAGTAATTTGTGGTGGAGTGCAGACTGCATTTGAAAAGTGCATGCATCATTATGTTGCAATATTAATGTAAATTCTGTAATACTGAATCAAAGACAACAAGAGTCAAGTGTGATGGATAACCAGACTCCACATGTTGAATTTCATACTATTACTGTTACTTTTGTGTTTAAATGAATAGAATTAAATGAACACTAATGTATCAAAGACTGATAGTTAATAGGCATAAATAATTTATAAACAAATACTGATATGATCTTTTAAAATCCAGTCTAATTAGTCCCTTTAATAATTGATCCATCAAGGCAATCAGTAATAGATGTAAATGGAGCAATAAACCAAAATAAAAAGGTAATACTAAAAAAAAAGTGTATGTATAAGATGAATTTTGTTCTGCTGCACCTTACAGTGTAGACATGCAACTTTATTCCATGAATTCATATCAGCCAGAACTGTCAAAAATATCCTTTTGAAGGAACTGGAGTGTTAATGAGTGTTTGTCAAGAAACAATACAGGTTTATTTGACAGTCCTTGTCTCTCCTCTTTTTATTTTCCTCTGCGTCACCGCTTGTATTTATTTTGTGCTCTGGCAACAGCGATGTATACTCTTCATGGGAATAAAAACCAAGGTGAGACAGTGAGACAAATAAGAGTCAGTGGCCCTAAAACTTTTTGCATAATGGGATTTTTTCACAGCAGTGAGACTCAAGCTGTCAGTCATATGTGAAAAATGTATTCAGCTCCATCAACATACACTGCTGTATCTCATTCTGCCACTCATCCTCCTCCTCCTCCTCTCTGCACGTTACTCCTGATTGAGGAGTTGGATGGTATATTGCCACCTCAGCAATACTCCTCCCCTGAATACCAGGGTCTGGCCTCATTAGTCCTTTTAATGGGCTGTGCTCGACTCATGTGAGCAGGCTGCAGGGTCAGAGGGGGAGGCGTTTACCTCAAGTAGGCATAATAATTGTTCTATTATTGCCTTGATAAGAAAGCAGAGAGAGAGAGTGTGTGTGCACAGTTTCCAGGTACCTGTCCGGTGTCTCGGTCAGGTACAACGCTTTGCTAAATTCATCCAGCAGGGAGGCGTGCGTCTGGAGGATGATGATGTTGTAGATCACCACGGCAACAAGCATCACCACCATCTTCAGCTCGTAGTTGATCCTCAGGAACACCGAGCACGACACCAGACCCAGTATACAGCAGTAGATAAAGTACTGATGACAGAAAGAGAGGTTACATAATCCAACTGTGAATTCATTGAACCAACATACAGTACCAGCTCTTCATAAATGTTCTGTCGTATGTACTGAACTGAGGAAAAAGATGGAAATCTGGTTTTATTTGTTCAGTGTTAAAACAAGTGTGTGCTGCTGGTGAGTAAGCCAGCACACAGATAAGGAGCAAGAGCAGAACTACAGTTTGCATACTGACAGCAAGAAATGTCAATATTCTTACATAACAATTATATATTCTTTACATAATAACTGAGAATGAAACAAATAGCAGTCCTGTCAGTCTATAGTGTTTGAGAAGGCTTCTACCATGTTTATCAAGAAGTAACCAGACAGTGAATAAACACTTTGAGCTTTAAAAATTCCCTTATCTGTCGGACAAGCTGGCGCCACTGATGCCCAATATAAATACGTGTTGGTTTTGTCTGCTTCTCTTCTTCCTGCTTGTTGAGAAACGTAACCAATCCACTTAACAGATTTGAAATGGCTATGCAAGAGTTTCCATGTGAAACTGGGATATATTGACATGGCTGTTTCTTTAAATCATTTTCTTTGATGGTAAAGAGACAGCACTGTGCTTCAGCAAATGCCTAGCAGCACTTTTACTCCCGTCAACATGTGAGAAAACTATGTCCAAATAGTTAAACAAGAACATTTCCCCATATGTCACATGTGTAATTCTGAACTGAAAATTGTGCTGTTTTAGATACAGCTCATTTAAGCTGTTTTTGGGATACTGGTGGTAAGTAGTTTGACTTATATCTAAAACAGTTAATATTTTAAGACTCTTACAACGTCTCATTTTGTACTTACTGGCAGGTAAAACATCTTTTTTACTGTTTCATCCTGATAGGTTAGATTCACAGGTGGAGTAGCTGTAGGGACCTCTTCCATGGATCCTCCAGGATCCTCCACAAAGAACTAGTAAACAAGAAAATGAGAAAATGGGATAAGGGGGACACATTTTGACCCTTTGCTTAAATGGCAGAGCAAAATGTTTGTGGTATAAAGCTTTGACAGTTACTACCCCCAGTTATTAGTCTTTTACTAAACTATATGATATTTTGATGATGTGGAGAGATGAGCAGAATTGGAGGTATCTGAAGGTGGTAACATTTTCAATTAAAATTTCACAATTTCACATAATTTACAGTATATCGATATATACTGATGGCCTTAACATTATGTACTTTGGCATCCTTCACAGATTGAACTAATAACAGACTACACATATTAAGAATACAGGAATTAAATATTTGTATTGAGTGCAGTTTGAAACCAGAGGACAGCAGCAGACTGATTAATGAAAGGACAGTTGTCATACTCTGCAGTTATACTTCACGTCTCAGGAATATCAATAAAACTACTCAATATGAATACAAAAATGTGAAATGAATTTGCTGGTGGTTTGTATATTCAGCCTGTGTACATCAGTGAGCCGTTTGTTTTCTTGTTAACATTAGTATGTACACAGTTGTTTGGTTTTGCTGTGACTAAAATGACATGATTAAGACTACACCATGTGAGCTGAGATTTAGGATACTATTAATCCTTTTTTCCCTCTATTCCATCTGATTAAGAAACAGAATAATTATTTTTTTTCTGTGGTCTGGTTGCATAATGATGGAAACAGGAAGCACCATTAAAGTTATAAGGCTTTATAATGTTTCATGCTAACGTGATTCAGTATCTACAGGCACATTTTATACTCAACCTTGTAAATCATGATGATCATACTTTCAATGCTTTGTTAACAATGTGATACATGATGGGGGCTTACAGCAGCTTTTATAAGGGATTATATGCCTGGACTTCACAATAGTAATGCTTTAAATTTGAACAAATATTACCCCATTTACAGTGATGTGGATCAAATCAATAATCAAATGTCCACTGTACTAATGCAGCTGCCACCATGAGGGACAACATCTTTACTTATAACTTCTCATAGCTTCTTGTAGTTTCTCACCATATTAAAGATGGCCATCACCAATATGAGAGCAGTGGTTGTCATGGTGAGGACCAATCGTAGCCAGGGATTATTGGTGACAATGATGTGGGAGGAAGTGGGGAACCAGGAAAGAGAGCAGAGGGATCCCTTCCTTCCCTGCTGGAGATGCAAAGAAACCAGAGGGAATGATTAAAGGAGGAAGAAAGGAATAACAAAAGTACCTTTCAGTGAAATCTCTTCTATCTAAATTGCTGTCGTCTGGAGGGTTTTGAAGTATGTTTTATGACTCAGATTAATACCAAGGTATTGGTGAAGTGGAAATTAGGCAATATAAAAAATTACATAAGTTATTTTTATGGCTCAGGACAATTCAGGATCATCTGTCACATATGTACATGCCAAATGTTGGAAATGCTTCAATAACATAACTTATATTCATACATAAGAGTTCTAACTGAAAACTTTTTTTTATTAGGGTGATTTCTTGGCTATTGCGTCTTTTCCATTAACTGCACAAAAGATGGACATCACGACAGCTCCCCAAAAGTGAAGCCAAAATATCTCAATAGCCCCCTAGTGGTTGGCTGCAGTACGGGTCATACAAAACTCTGGCTCCAAATGACATCACACAAGCAACATGGCAACTCCCGGAAAGGAGATATTTTGGCTTCACTTTTGCTTAGCGGTTGGAAGTGATGATGTGTCGTCCATATTTAAATACAGTCAATGGTCACTTCCTGTCCTTATATAAAAAATATTTTCAAGTGCATATTAGCGCGACAGTTTTTCTCTGGTTTCTCACCTTTCAGGACAGGGTGTTTGTACATTCTTGATACACATAAATTAACATATAACACTTGTTTAGCCCACGGAGCATTGATGCTTTTAACATCTTCCTTGAGGTCTGGAAGGCTCATTTGACTTTAAAAGACATTTTCCAAGAAATGCATTTGATTACAATAACCATGTAATGAACTCTTTCACAGCTGAGCAGATGTATTTCAACTATGATATGCTCCATTAATAATAACTTACATACTCAACCAGGCACATGGAGCTAAAGCACACATACATACGCATAAAATATGATATACAGGGCCTCTCATTAGCTGATTGTGTGCACTTTCACCAGTAGACACAAAGGCTTTATTGAGAACATGTTCAGCATTAAATTGGTGGTTAGTGCAAATCCATATACATGATCTGTTTCTTCTCTCCATTTTCGTTTAAAGCGGATATATATAAAGCTGATATCTGGGTCAGGACAGACCCAACATTATTGATAACCCCCCACTAATTAGAAGTGACCCGTTTACTGGGGGATGATACTCTCTTGACAAGGAAAAATGAGAGAGATGGGCTCTTAAGGGGGGGGGGGGGGGGGGGGGGGGGGGGATATCACTTACTGATTGTCCATAAAACACTTGTGACAGGTAGCTGTAGCTGTGTGGAAAAAACACCCACTTGTGCTGGATAACAAACAATAGCAGTGAGTGGATGGATGAACTGTTGAAGGCTTTAAAAAGGAGAATAAAAGTTAGATAATCTTATATAACCCTGATATATAATGATTGTAGTTTATACCCAACAGATGCAACAGAAATCTGTTGGAAACATCCGCTCTGCTCATTCTCTTTCTTTCTCAAATATAGAACATTTAATTTAATTGTTATTTATAAAAAGGTAAATGAGTTACTATAGTAACTATAAATTAGTTAATTAGATGTTTATACTCAATGTGGACTATAAATGATGTGCTTGTGTGTGTGCACATTTTCAGTTTTCAGGGTTGTATCTGGATAGTCGACCATTTCAATAATTCATAAAAGTGCCCTTAGAATGAGATAATACAGGTAAAAATCTGCAGAGTAAAAATGAAATAATAAATAAAAAAAGATTTTGAATGTAAATGATAGTGTGGACAATTCTTTTTTCAAGCTTAAAGTTTATAAAAATGTCAAGGTTTCATCTTGTGACAGTGTAACACTATGACGTGTCCAGTGGGGAAGTTTGACATGAATCTTGTGAGCTGCTTACTATCAATGATTTCCACAGTTGTTAGAGACCAAAGTTGGAGATTTGTAGAGAATGCATAAAGTCATGCCCTGAAACAATGTGAGTAAGACACTGCTTAATGCTGTTAATATAGAGTATTTAATGACTTTTGCAAGTTTTGGTGGTGGATTAAGAATATTACAGCTTATAGTTCCTATAGTATCTATGTAAAGATATATAACTACATTTCAGGGAAAGAGATCGTTGAGTTTCTGACATGGAAAATGAATGTGTCATCTGCATATACAGTACAAGTGAAATATTCACACATAGAATTTGAGGACAAAAGAAGAAAAAGTATTACAGTATTACACTGGCCGATGTGGAATGAATGACACCATGGCCTTAGATGTACTAGACACTTTTAATGACCTGATTGGCAAATATCTGCAGTGTCTGTATACGCTTTACATATGCAGATTTGATGAGGGTGTGTGTATGCAATTGAGTGTGTGTATGTGTGTATTCACTGTCAAACCCACCAGAATGTGACCAGCGAAGCAGAGGAGCAGGATCAAAGCCAACAGCAGGAATGCCAGGCCAAAGGATATCCCCAGCACAGCAGTTCTGTAACACACACACACACACACACACACACACACACACACACACACACACACACACACACACACACACACACACACACACACACACACACACACACACACACACACACGCACACATTACTCTAACCTTCTTGGCACTTCTCAGCCCTCTGCAGTTCCATTCAGGGCAATAAATGTAATGAAGGTCCTAATGTATTCTGCCTCAGAGCTAGAATCCATTTACATTAAGAAAGCATTTATCTGACAGTACATCAGTATCTAGGCTTTGTCATGAAGTTGTGTTCATGATCACTTTTTTCTAAAGAGGAACACAGTACAGGTTATTTAAGGACCCCTGCCATAAAACAGATGATGTCACGTCTAAATGTGTGGAGCGATGCTGCGAAAAACAGAGCAAAGATAAAGAGAGTGAGAGAGAGACGTGAATTAGAAAATCAATGGCCTCTCAGATACTAAATTACACCTTTGGCTCCCAGAAGCAGTAAATTAGCATGACCGCGAATTTCTCCCCTCGCCATTAAAGAGACGCCACACTTTGATTCACCTGATCTATAATCACTACCAGACATGGTGCCCTTTCATCTCCATCTGCTTTTTAGCATTCTGCCTCTTGCTCCCCTGCCTCTTTCATTTCAGCGTAGGCCTGTTGATGAGACAGCTGGCGTCAAATGGCTTTTTCACATCAACCTGCTGCCACAGCTGGAGTTTGCTGATGGTATGGGGACCATGCAGGGTAAATCCTGAGATAAGGCGCAGACTTACCTAGGCAAGACAAGGACTTGCACTATGAATATACAGCAGAATATGAGGCAGGCGCAGGTGATATAGTACTTGAAGGCAGGTAATGTTGTGGATCTGTACTGTTAAGAGAAGATAAGGCAAAAATCAGAAAACTGTGAATGGCATTGTGTGTGTGTGTGTGTGTGTGTGTGTGTGTGTCATGTAGCAGCAGGAGAACATCTTAATGCAACGTCGAAATTAAGGCTGAACATGCACAATAAATAAACAAAAAATAAAGTTGTGGTATTAATTATATAGCAGACAGTTTGTTTCAGCCTCCCAAATGACTTCAAGTTCACTGGTACCTATACAACTCTATTGATTTATTTCACCAGTGAACAATGCTGGCTGGTGCTTTGTATGCATTCGCCTACCTCTTTCTCCAGAGCTTTGTTGTGAAAGAACAATGAGATCCTCTGAATGTCCTCAGACTTCAGCCACTGTCTGGAGACACAAGTAAAACAGACTCATTGAGATGCGGTAAAGAACTAAGTTCTGGGTTGTGTTATGTAGGATCTGAAAACTCTTTTATAATTCTTCACGGTGCAGAAAATAACCAAATATGAATGTATGAATTGCTCAAAATCTGACTGCAAGTTTTGAATATTACCGTCGTTTTTTTGTTTTCTGTTTTTAATACTTATATGTTTATGAAATGTGCAAATACAGCACCTTTTTTCCCAGAAGATAATGCCAAAGAGCACTTTCTTGTTTAATGAACAACAAAACTGATGATAATATGCTCATTCTTAGTTTTGGGGTAGATTACACTGAAAATACTGTACACTTGGAGAAGTTCTCAGAATTTTTGTTACTTCTTCTTCTTCTTAAATGTAAATGCACTAAAAAATCCAACAAGACAGGAAATATCAGAGGTATTATTTTACCACTGCACTGGCACACCTACAGTCATGGCCAAAAACATTGGCACACCTTCACTTCTGTCAGATAATACACCACGTCTCCCAGAAAATTATTGCAATTACAAATGTTTTGGTATTTACATGTGTATTCCTTTTGTTTGCATTGGAACAACACAAAAAACTGATAAAAAAAGTCAAACCTGAAAAAAATGGACTAGACAAAAATGATTGGCACCCTCAGGTTTTTATCTGGTAGCATACCCTGTGGAATAAATAATTGAAATCAATCGTTTCCTGTAACCATGAACAAGTTTCTTACACCTCTCTACTGGAATTCTGGACCACTCTTCTTTTACAAATTGCTCCAGGTCTTTCAGATTTGAAGGAAGTCTTCTACCAGCTGCTGTTCTGAGATATCAGCACAGATGTTCTCTGAGATTCAGATCTGGACTCAGAACTCTCCAGCGCTTTGTCTTCAACCATTTCTGAATGTTTTTTGCCGTATGTTTTGGGTTAGGGTTAGGTATTGCCCTGCTGGAAGACCCATAACCTCTGACCTCTGGTAGAGACGCTCCTTTCTGACACTGGGCACTACATTGCGCCCCAAAACTCTTTAGTAGTCCTCAGATTTCATGATGCTATTCACACAGTCAAGGAATCCAGTGCCAGAAGCAGCAAAGTAACCCCAAAACATCTGTGAATCTTCACCATGTTTGACTGAAGGGACCGTGTTCTTTTCTTTGAAGGCCTCATTTCATTTTCTGTAAACAGTACCATGATGTACCAAAAAGCTCTATTTTGGTTTCATCTGTCCACAGTACGTTCTCCCAGAAGGATTTTGGCTTCGTCACGTAAGTTTTGGCAAACTCCTGTCTGGCTTTTTTATGCATTTGTGTCAGCAGTGGTCTCCTACCATAGTGTCAAGTGCAGGGGTGCCAATATTTTTGGCCATGACTGTATAAAACAAGATAAAAGAAATAGGTTTTGAGCTACATGCATCTGTGGCATTTCTGCACTAAGACTCACTAAGAATTACAGTATCTTCTTTAGCTAACTCACATTTTTAGTTTGAGTAACTGAGAGGTTTCTGTAGGTCATAAGAGAATATATCTATATAGAAAAACTGCCAAATAACTTGGTGTTTCTACTGCTGAGTGTCAGGAGGAAATTTAACTGACTGAACTGGCTGTGCATGACCCTGTCAATGTGAAGAATGAGTGATGCGGAAATAGGATGCAGCAGATATGATGCTTACTTTTGCGAGTTGATGCCGTCGATGGTGCGAATCATCCGCTCGTTGAGTTCCTCCTCAAACCTCCTCCTCTGTGACTTGGACCTGCAGTTTAATGAAATAAGGGAGCAAATATAAATATGAACACAGACTGAAAAATGTTCTCTTATGAAACCTTGCAAAGACAGAGCAATCACATTTGTTGTGACAGCTTACCTTTCTCTTCGCTGGAAGTGGTACTGCCCCATTGGAACATCCTGAAACAGTAATCACACCAATAATCTATAAATAATGAACACCTACTTTTGAGAGAGGTGGCACAGTGCTTTGTACTCACAGTGGTGTTGATCTTGCCGTTGTCCGTGCTCATGCTGTCTCGATGGTGAAGGTTAGCAAAGGGTTTGGCGGCGCCCCAGGACTCCAGGTAGCGGGTCATCCTGACAGACGCCCTCATCTTACCGCCGTCCATCGAGGGACGAGAGCGCACACCCAGCAGAGGGCTGTGCCTCTCAGTCTGACAAAACAGGGACAGAAAGAGAAAGGGGTGATTTTAAACATTATGAGCTGATTTTGTTGTCAGTTACTGTGAAACTTCTTAACCTTTACGTATTGTCAAAGCATTTTTAAGTTTATTAGATAAAAATGTTTTAATGCAAATGATGGCCACAGAGATTCATTGTGGTATTAGTAGAATTTGAGCAAGTACTATCTCCTGCAAAACACATTTTTACAAAAGGTCACAACAACTAAAAAGTTGGGTACATTTTTTATGCATTACAAAATCTCCAAAATGTAGAAAGGATCACATATTTCAGCAGTAGTGCCCATTGTGATCCATCAACTGCTCCTGTGTAAGCCAGTAAAAAGGACAGTAAAAAGGACTGGGCACTGTGGAGACACTGGTCAATTGACAGCTCTCGACAGTTTTGACATGATTTCCCGGCTATTTGAGCTACTTGAAAAACTTTTAGTCAAAAAGGACGTGGCTCTCCTTTTATTTTGGCATGTATGCTGTGCACTTGTCTCTGACAAACAGAGCACCACTTTACTCCTGACTGAAACATTGCCCTGCATAAAGTCATACAGAAATGAGAATAAGTGCCAAAATAGAGTTTGGAGGACTTTTATGGGGAGCATCCGGGACGATTTGCTGGATTCTTCAAGTTCTTTTTAAGTGCTGATGAATTCAGGTATTGTGACTGAAAAAAAGTGGCACAAATGCCTAGAAGAACTGAAACAGACACGTCCATAATGGCTGCGTTCATTTCCCGTGGGTGCACTGAACTGCTCTGACAGTGACAGTCAATGACCATGACAGTGAGGATGACACCTCCTGTAATCCATGCTCCATATTTGGCCTTGATCCATTCAGGGCCTCTTGAAAATGTCACTGAGCACCCACAGCCTTTTTCTAATATCTGATAGGATATTTAAAAACGGTCTTCATTAAAGTAAATAAAGGATACAGAATAGCATCTTTGTCATATTAATATCAGCTGCAGGTAGAAGAGTAAGCACAGTTGAAATACCTCAAGGTTCATGTTCAGGCTTTAAACTACTGGCTTAGTTAGTTACTGTGGTGATAAGAAAGTGATATAATGAAATGCACTTATACTACAGAGAGCTATCCAAAAGGCTGTATGATTTGCCAAAATAACCTCTCATCCACAACTGAGCACAGCTGGCAGAGTTAACAATGACTCAGCAGAGTAGTTCTTGGAAACATGTTGCTTGCTCTGATAAAATGTGTTGAAATATGTTTGTGTTCTTTAGGCAGCGCAGATAGCCGACTTCTTCTTTTTCTTTATCTTTTAATAGATGACAATCACAACATTATCAAGCAAAACATGCTTCATCATCATCAACAACGCCTATGGATTTTAAGGTTTGAAATGAACGTATTGACATGAACATCGTGCACTTGAGGTTATTTCTGATACTCTGTGAACTGGAATATGCTTCTAATAAAATGGGAATCTTACGGATTTAAAATGAGGAGATGGCTATATGAGAAAGCTAGCAGTCCTTGGTCAAGCTCTTTGGAGAAGCAAGGAAAAATGCAAAAGGAAAAGAGTGGATTTAGAGGAATCAATGCCTGAAAGACACTGTGGCTTTTTACAAGAGACGCAACGGAAACCTTCAAGGCGTTGTTACTGTAGAAAAGACATGTCACTGTTGCACCAAGAGCCCTGAGGTCTATGAAGCAAGCAGATAGTGAGCACCGGATGCCTGGAAGAGGAAAGAGGAAGGTCTTACTGCAGTTATTTAAGGGGGTGGGAGTATCGTAGCCAAGTTATGGAGGGATTAGGAAGGCAGAGAACTGTTAAGCACGCTTTTTCATGCCAAGCCAAAAAAACTGAGCGCAGACTGGAAGCCAACAACATATTCTGTATAGAGATTTTCATTCCAGAAAGTTCTCAACTGAGAACTTAATGTCCTGGTTTGACAGGAGGAGCGGCACAATGTCTCAATTCATTCTCAGTATCAGTTTCTCAAGCTAAGCAGTGAAAGGAACACTTGACATGATTTTCATTGAGTAGAGTGATAAACTGAAATTGTCCATTTGACAACAAACTATACTGTCATTGGTACTCCACACATTAATATCAATTTCCTATACTTGACAACATTGTGGACTGTTTTGTATGAACCTGACCAGCTCATCAAGATGTTAATAAAGCAGCTGGTGTTGTCCATGGTGCTGAAAGTAGACCCTCATTACATCCACTGTGAATTATAAGAATAATAGGCAAAGCAAGGCAAGTTTATTTGTATACCACATTTTACACACAAGAATGATACAAAGTGCTTTATATAATATAAAGTGATATTATTGTGTTGTGTGATTTGACCTAGATTGAGGCATATACAGGTTGTATAATAGGGGGCCCAGAATTGAACCCTGGGGAACTCCACATGTCATAGTAATCCCTGTTAATAATGGCAACAATGTAGACCCTTTTGAGATATGATCTGAATCAAGTGAGAACTATATCAGATAATTCCACCCACTTTTGTTTTACCTGAATCAGTGTTCAGATGAATGTCATTTAGCACCTTAATCAGTGCAGTCTCCATGCTGTGGTGAGGTCTGAAGCCAGACTGAAATCTGTCCAAAAGGCCATTTTAAATTAAAAACTTGAGTTGAATCAAAACAGCTTTCTCAATATTTTTCCAATAACTCAAATAATCCAAAACACACATAAGAAGTTTTTGCTGTTGCTGGCTTCCTACTATGTGACTATTTAAAAAACACACAAGATAATGTCCAGTGAATATAATATAATTTGTAGTATGTAGTCTGCACAGTGATGACACTGTGAGCAGAGGTTGGACAAAAAAGAACACCTCATCACCTTATCCGTTGAATAAACAGCTGTGAAAAACTGAAGGTTATGAGTTTCACTTAGCCCTGGTTTTTTTGTGTGTGAAATCCTTCATTTCAGTCCAATGTTGTTTGCTTGTGTTTGAGTAAAGCGTGTGTCCTGTGCTTTTGTCGTTGTATGCTTGTATTCATGCACTTCATGAAGCACTTTGAAACCCTGGTTTTGAGTGCTATATAAATAAAGAGTCTTCTTTTTACACACGTAACAAAATGCAAGATTCAATTGAGTACTTTGTGTCTCACAGTGTTATGCATTGTTGAAGTCCAAGGTCTTGCTGTGATAATGCATATTAATGCATGTATTGTAGTGTGTCTTGTGGGATGTTATGGAAGAGCATGTGCATAACCAGTGATAGTGAAAACAGGTGTGCATCATTAGGTGCTCTAAGCAGTGCGTGACCAATCGCTGTCAAGTTAAGGGAGAAGCTGTAAATCAGTTCTGTAGTAAATGACATTTAGTGCACTCATGGCTCAGTGTGTGTGCCCACAGAATATTGTGATTGTCGGTAATATCCCTGAATTTAAATGTTAATGTTTGTTTGTTGTTCTGCATACTTTGAAAGGTTTATTTGGGTCCAGCTCACCCTGTGGTAACCTGAGCAGATGGTAGGTTCCAGTGAGGAGAGACTGTGAGGTTAAGAGACCAGTCACTGATCTTTAGTCATGGGAGAGTGAGTGGGTGGAAGCTTGCTGTGAGGCTGCAGGTATTAGCTGTTGATTTGTTCTTTTTTTCCTTCAATTTAAAGTTATTTTTGTGGCATTTCTTGAGGTGTATTTTTGTTAATAAATACCACCTTTTTTCATCTACCGCCTTCCACCAACCTGCCTCTTGAACACCCCTTTAAAGTTTTCCTGTGCTGGAACGCCTGAATGCATTTCAATGTCAGATGCTCCAATTATTTTGTTTATCTTATGTCTGAAATTTTGCTTTTAGTGTGTACCACTATGTATTTTCCTGGACCCATTTCACATGTGCACAACTGCATATAAGGGCACTTGAAATGGATTTTAAAAAAACAACAGGAAGAAATATTGACAGTCAGCCAACTCGAATGCCATTTCTAGTGTTACTGTAATCTGTCCAATAGTGTTTTTTGAATGTGTGTTTAACTGTATAAAACAATGTGAAGATATCTGACCTTAGGGTTAATGACGACGTAAGTGACCACTCCATGTTCTTTCAGATAAGAGTCTCGACACTGTCCGTCTCCAGGCTCAACCTTATATGAACCCTTCAAATGCTCCAGCGTCACTGAAGAGATGTGGACCCTCCTGGAGAGAGACAGGAAGGCAAAGATGTTGAGATGATGAGAGTTTTAAAGTTTTTGTCATCCTGTCATTACAAGCTCTGCCAAAAACATAATTTACTTTCCAGCTACACTAACCTGCAATTCCCCCTTTTTGCTTTGTTTGTTACCGTTGCAAACAGAGATGGATGGAGATGGGGAACATGGTTTTTTTTCAGCAGGCATATTTTTTAGATACCTTTGAGCAGGCATGAGAGTAGACAAACCATTAGCAGCCTGATGAGACAACACATTGGCTCTGGAGAGCTTATTTTCAGTGTAGTATACACATAACCACCAGCCGATTTTCCTGTGCTACGTAGGTATGGAGGCAGACCTAATGGCTACATAAGAAATGTAGAGCTGATTGGTCAAATGAGGAGGCTATAATTGACTAAATGCTTGAAACAGGGTTGAATTAAAACCGACATATCCCATGTTCCACCTCAATCTTTAAATGTGTGCATTTTACAGCTGACTCTTGATTGTACGTGTTGTTGCTGCTGCAACACATCAATATGTTGTTACCTCAGGTGTGTTTTCATGTTTGGATTTAAGGGGGTGGTTTACTGTGATCCAGCCAACATTGATTTTAGAAGAGTAATGCTGATATAAATATTTCTTTAGCAAAATGTTTAATATTTGATGTTGATATTTGATAAATGTCCAAAAATTTGCATGGATTCAGTGTTATTCTTTTAAGAGTGAAAAAGCATCAGAAACCGCTCACTCGCTCACGACTACAGTACGTGTTAGGCTATGTGGAACTGCAGTGGAGCAGATGGGAATTCACTGAGTTGCTTGTGTGCAACTTAACATAAATCACTGAGAGCAGAGAGCGTTAGTTGTTTCTCAAAGCATAGATTCCCATATGGTTTATAAAAGTCAGCCTTGCAGGTCTAATCTTCCAGCTACACAATAAACAAAAACTTGCAAGCTGCACTCAGCACTGCAACAGCAGTAAGATCAAGATGAGTTGTAGCTCATAAAACATCTAACTATATCATCTAATCTAATCTCTACAAAAGGAAGTGTTTCTCTGTATGTATGTGTGTGTATGCATGTATATATGTATGTGTGTGTGTTCTTCACATAACTCGACAACTGTTCATCTGATAGACTTGGCAGGTATATTGCTGAGGACCCGAGGAAGTGCAGTGTCGAATGATGAGTGGCTCTTGAGAAATATATAAAAATACCACATAAACAGCATTGATTTGTTTCTATTTCTGCCCATGGAGTCAATGTACGGAAATATGGAGAATGCCACTGCCATTGCAACCCACATTGTGGTCAGAGGTGGTATTATATACATAAGGATAATGATAAAAAGTTTAAGAAACTTAAACTCTACTGTTGAACTGTGTACTGCGAACGAAAAGTTGCATGTACATTCAAGACTGTAGGATGTTTCAGACACGTTTCGTAAGGGTTAAAACTAAAAATCAAAGGAATCTGTCTGTATGTGTGTCCTTCATATGTCTCTTGAACTATTGATCTGATTTACTTCACACTTGGTGGGTGTGTTGCTGGGTACCTAAGGATGAGCACTGTCAAATGTGGTGCAATTTGGACATGCGACACACTTAATATTAATAAACTTTAAATAAACAAGTGAACAACAAACTGTTCATCTCCTTGTCTGAGTGAAGCAGAGGCTGTTTGATATAAATTTAAACTGCCTAGAAAAGAGGAGTGCACACAGGAGAAAAAAAGATGGAGGTAGAGGCAGTAAAACTAGCCAATAAGAGCACAGACACCTTTGTTCAGTCTCAATGGTGAAGCTTCTGTCTGGATTAAAAACATCTAGTTTGTTTATTCTTTGTATTAATTGATATGCTTGTCAATTTATACATGTGGTTCAGCCTGTTCCAAACAGGCACGTTTTAAATGGACACTGCACTTGTTTCAACTGGCGATTTCTTACCCTGGCACCCCTCCTGCCTCCATGTGATTGGCTAGCGTTACATCATGTGACCACACATCATACTGCCATTTCCGGAGGCCGATCACACCACACAGGACATTCCCAGAATGAACGCCAACACGCATATTGATTTCAACTCCAGTGGCATCTCGGACCTTCCTGTGGAGAGTACAGAAGAAGGAATCTTTAACGGAACAGTTCAGTATTTTTGGGAACTATGCTTATTTGCTTTCTTTCTAAGAGAGTAAGATGAGAGGATCAATATTAATCACGTCTGTGTGAGTATGGAGCTGGAGTCCGGATGTGGTTAGCCTAGCTTAGCATAATGACTGAAAGCAGGGGGGGGAAAAGATAGCCGCACTCTGCTAAAAGTTGATAATATCTGTGTACTAATACCACTAAAGCTCACATGCTGTATCTGGTTTGTTTAACCCATAAATACACAGAAAGGAAAAAATGATTGTGCTTTTTTAATGAGATTTTTTTTTTAACTAATATGGATTTATATTTTTTTAGACTTTTGAATGCCATTGCCAATGCTGCCAGTAAAAGCTATTTTGTGACATATGTCAACATGATTTTGTGTTTCCGCCAGAATTTGATTTTAGTCAGGGCGGAAAATCCTCTGCACAGACTCCGCTCCATTGTGTCACAGGTGGACGACAACGAATGGCATTTTAAATCTGATTGTGATTAAAGGTCAGTGTTGGCACGCTAACATATTGCTCTGTAAAACTAATGTGCGCGATGAGTGAAAGACACAGAGACAGAGAGCAGAAAGGGGGAGGGTGGGGAGAGGGGCATGGGTGGGGGAATATATTTTTTCATTTGTTCAGTCGAGAGGCTTATCATATTGCATTCACATTGTGTTTACTCTGGAGTTCAAACAGAGCTGAAACCAAGCCTGGCATTCCTTCTGCTCAATCTGTTTGACAGGCGTGTTTGTTTGTGTTTGTGTTTCCGTTTCTGTGTGTGCATGCGTGTGTGTGAGAGAGAGAGGGAGAGAGGGAAAGATGGAGAGAGAGAGAGAGACAGAGAGGAAGAGAGGGAGATCTGGTATTTTACTTGATGGCCTCACACATATCCAAGCCCATCTTCACGCAGTTCCTGGCGTGGTGAGGCAGCGATTCAGGCAGACCAGACACACAGTAGTAACAATCTCCCAAGATCTTGATTCTCATGCACTCGTTTTCCTTTAAAAAAGAGAGAGAGGAAGAGGGATAAAGAGGGAACAAATGATCAAACTCTCTGGACCAAAAGTATGCCAATGACTATTAACAGCTTTAGTAATGGTTAACAATTTTATTTAAAGTTTTTGACTCTTTTTCACCTCTACACAAACCTTACACACACACACACAAGCGCGCACACACACAACAATCCATATCCATCAAGCCCAAATTCATACACCCACGCACATAACACATTATCTCTAGTTTCACATGTGGGATGTGTAGCAGCTCATGGTTGGACTGAGTTTATATAATGGCAGCCTCATCAGCGGGAGGACAGAGCTGCTGGACACAAAGCTGAGAGAGCCTGACTCAACTGTTTAGACCCGAATAGCGGAGTACCCACGAGACCACCAGATAAACTCCGACCAGCCTACACTGCCACAGCCTGCAGCTGTGGACACAAACACACACACACTACTGAGGCCGAGAGTGGCCACAGGGCAGAGAAAGGATTCACTTCAAGGCTGTGCTTCATCTGATGGACAGCACAAGACAGAAGCGTACTTTGCAATATATATAGTTACCTTTGCAATCTGGTCAAACTTGCCAAAGAGTTCATTCAGCATATGCACAAGTTCACCCGGAGAGCAGTCACTGGCCAGTCTGGTGAAGCCCACAATGTCAGCATACAGAATGCTGCAGGTACACAAGAAAAAAGAGGAGGAAATGAGCATATGGTTTTGCAGGAAATGAGCATACGGTTTTTCATCTTTAACGGTCATTCTACTAGTAAAGAGACATGGATCTAGGGCACATTGGTTACTGTTTATTTGTCTTTTAATTAACTTGCATTCAATGTGTAACTGCACAAACCCACTGAGTTCTTGGTAAGTACTTACAAACAAATCAATGGAGGTGACCACAAGGAAACACATTGATTTCTGCCCTGGTTCCCCATGCATAGAACACAATAATGCACATAATATACATGATTGTACTGCTTTCTATTTTGTACCTGGACCATGCATCTAATCTGTGCCGCTTTAGTCTTGTGCACATTTTAAATGTTATTGCTAAATTTGGAGGAAGCTAAATTTGAAATAAACTTCTACAAACAGCATTCTAGTCTCCTCAGAAACATGACCAAATGTGGGCAAGGCCTCTGCAAGTATACGACTATTATAGAAGAATGATATGTCAATGGGTGTAAAAACACACAATTTATTCTGCTCCTCAACACCAGCCACCAATTATTGCATCTGAAGACACGATAGTGAAGGCAGCAGCTGGTGTTTAGCTCTTCAAGATCTGTCTAGCGCAGGAGGAACCACATTGCCACCTGTCCTTCGGTGTCAGCTCCTTGTTTTGGTGAGATTGCCTTCTTCACTGTGAGCTGGACCATGTGAGTGTTTCTTATTATTGGAAGGATAATAGGCAGATCGAAATGAGAACACACATGCACGCACTCGCCCACAGACACACAGTCCCGAAGCACACTTAAAAGGGACACTGCGATGTTGTTTCTGCTGTTTCGGAAAGCAGGTTTTTAGAGGGCAGTCCTTGGAGAGACTCTCGTGGTAAGCCTGGATTTGTGTGCTCTGCTCTGTTTCGACGAACCCTCTTCCTGCCACACAGTAGAGGAGGATGTGATTGAGAAGAGAGCGCATACGCTCCTCTTCATTTGGCAAAGTGACCTCAGAGTACAATGGAAGAGGATTAACTCTGAACTGAATTTGGCCATAAAAAAAGAAGCAAGAAGACAGGATGTAGAGAAGATAGCAGAAAAGGAAAAGAGAGGAGAAGAGGAAAGTCAATGTGAGGAAATGACAGAAGATGAGAGGAGCGCATGAGGAGAGGAACAATCTACATGTTAGAGGAGGTAGAGAGGGGAGGACAAAAGAAGACGAGGGATGAGCAGCGATGAGGGGGAGGGCGGGAGTGTATAAGAGCAATCAAGCGCTGAGATGAGAGCAGAAAATAATAAGCTTTATAATGTGGGGGCACAGACAAAAGGAAGAAAACTCACCTGACATTGGTGTGCCGCTGCACGTAGAGGTTGTGGAAGTTGTTGGTGCTCTCAGTTCGGCCAAAGTTCGGTCCCTGGAGCCTCTGGATGATCTCGGCTTTCATCACCATGGCTATATGAGACGGCAGCAAGGATAGGAGTAAACGCTCCTAGAGGTCAGAGATCAAAGACAGGCAAAGCAGAGTCAAGCAACTGGGATGCAATAAGAAAATAAGAAAAAAAGTCTCCTACAAACTATCTTAACACTACTAATTTGTATGCTAACATCAACATGTTCAGTTTTTCAAGTATTTAGTCATAAATCAAAATGTTGATCTACATGAAAAGTTAATATGCTCCATGTTCTGGGGACCATGAAATCCATAAAATAGTTATTAAGATATTTGAGTCAAAAAATAGTAGACAGAGCGAGCAACTGACTAATTGATAATAAAAGAGAGTTTGGTTTTAATTTGGTGCACCATATGAAGCACTTTGTTGCGTGAGTGTCGAACAACTGCTCTATAAATTAAGATTAGTATTATTATTATTATAACACTCTAAATCTGCAGGATGCTTTCTCAGTTACAGTAATTGGCAGATGTCTAACTCACACAACATTTTGAGACAGAATGAAACATAGCGGCAAATTCTACATCAATATAGAGGTACTGATCCGATATTCAGTTTTTATAAGTCCCACGTGTAAAATATGCATTGTGTAAGTTATATTTGTATTATATGCTACTCCCAATAACAACAACAGCATGTTCTATTCTATTCTGTTCTATTGAGTTTTGTTTTGTTCTATTATATTCTGTTCTGTTGATTTCCGTTGTGTTGTTCTACTCTATTGTGTTATATTGTGTTGTCTAGTTCTGTTCCATTGTATTGTGTTCTATTCTGTTTTGTTATATTGTGTTGTGTTGATCTGTTCTATTCTATCCTATAATTCTCTGTATAAATATAGCCATAGTCATCCACAGCTGATAATTAATCTCCTAAATAGACCATTATAACGCCTTAATGATGGTTCAACCCGAAGAGCAACTGAAGCAGATAAAATGACCTCACATGTGAAATATGTACTGTAACATGGCAGCTCTGTAAATGTGTGGCTCTACAATCCTACACTTGGGATTTATATGATCATGGGGAAGTTGAGGGGAAAATTAAAGAAAAATCCGACTGATAGACTTACGAATTAACAATTATGAAGTTGACCCTTCTATATTAAAGGGTTGTTTTTTATTTTACTGTTTTTTTAATTTACTGTCCTTAACTTGACTCTCAGATTTCTGTTTCAGTTTTCAGTTTCCTACGTTCCTCAGAAAGCCTTTCAAACACCAACAGAGTCAAACTACTTTGAGTGTAAGGTGACAAATGGACATATTAATACAGCCGTGAACACTGCGGCAACTCTACATTTATGGAAAACTTTGCACCCAGAAGTTACATTTCTTGTGGCAGGATTACCCCGAGGCTACGGTCGGCAGTGAACCTCATCTCTTTACCTCCTCCATAATAGATTTTTGTCTGTATAATTGTAGAAAAATGGTGACAGTACAAAGAATGCCTCTGAGACGCTGACGCCAGAGTTTGATGGTTGCTGTTAATGTTTTAGAAAGTTGACATTTTTTCCACTTTAAAGTTCCACCATAGCTGCGCTGAAAATATCAACAAGACATGTCATTGTGTAGTGCGGTCAGTTTTCTGGGGGAATAAGAAAAATGGAGAGCCAGAGATGCAAGATCTATTGCCCATGGCTGTTGTGTAACCATGTAAGTTGTGGGTTTTTTGCTTAGTACCATACACATTTGGATGGAGAGTTGTTTGAGGGTGATTTGGCATGCGTGTGCATGTGGGGGCGCGTGTGTGTGGGTGTGTGTGCATGTTAGAGAGAGTGAGTAGCTGCCTGAGGGGGTGTGACTCATAAATGCGGCTCACAGCAGAGAGGGTCATTACATTTGTTCACACACCACGGGCTCATTTCCTAAAACACAGAAGCAAATTAAGTAGAGAGAGGGGCTCGGGAAAGGGGGGGTGGGGAGGGGTATGTCGCTAAAAATAGAAACCTTCACCACCCGCACTTATTTACTAATTCAGCAGTGAACCAGTATGAACACTCCACTGCGGGCATGCAGAGAGGGTATAATAGCCTGAAGAGGTGAGGCTTTATAAGTCACACATTTGATTAATGAACAGAAGTGATCTGTGTTTCGGCTTTTGAATGAGATGCATTGTTTTTTAGTTATGCTTTGGCATTTGTGCTAATTTTCACACACTCAACACACACACACACACACACACACACACACACACACACACACACACACACTATTGCAGAAAGTTTATAACTGACCTGTGGTAATACATTTTTTACCACTGATTACACAGTAAAAAGGAAAAATGATTCACAGATAGAATTTTCACATTTGCCCACCTGAAGCATTAATAAAACATGTAACGTCATAAATAATTTTCTATCTTCAAGTAAACTGATAATATATCTATACAAGACATTTGTCTTATAGGCTTATAGTCATAGTCATGCCTTTAAAAATGATGTATTGATGATAATTGATAGGGGAAATAATACAATTTTAGAATTCCAGAAAATAGTCGTAGCTAATCCCTACTGAGTGGATTATAAATGTGAAAAATTATGTGCCATTTCCCTGATGGAGAGAATGGCGAATGTCAGGGCAAAGACACTAATGTCAAGCAAATGTCACGCATAATGCCTCTTTAGACATGACCAACTTAACATCTCCTCATCCCTGACAAAGCTGATGAGTGAAATATTTTGGCAACAGAAAGAATAGGTCTAAATTTAATGTGGGCCCTCATCAATATGTGTAGCTCTGACAGAAAACAATGAATTAGTTGTACTCAAACACCCATGAGTTAAAGTCTGGTCTTGCAGCAATAAATGTTTTAGATAGATAAACATTTATTACATTTTTGATTGTAGTCTTGTATTGAAAGATTTCATTCTACAATAAATACTCAGAGTTAGATGACAAGATTCAGGAGACAAGACTTCCATACCTGTCTGTTAATTATGAAGATACAAACAAGACAGGGTTAGCTTAGCTTAGCACGAGGACTGGAAGCAAGGGAAACAGCTAATTAGCTTGGCTCTGTGCAAAGCTGTGGTTTTACAGTAGTTATGTGCAGTACTTTTTCTCTAGCCAAATTACCATGTTATATCTCACTTTCCTATTTTGTACAAAAACTGGAGTGTAAAAACAAGTTGCGGTTTTACAGGGGGGTTATCTGCAGTACCATTTCTTGGCCGGGGGCAGTGACTTACTCCAGCCATGTCAGGAAATAGTCAAGCACATGACTTCCCATAAAACCACAACTTGTTTTTACACTTCCATTTTTGAATTGAATAGATAAACGATAGAAAAAAAATAGTTTACTTAGTCTTCTTAAAAGGGGCAGATTAAAATAAATAAATAAATAAAAATTAGGCAGACCCATGCTTGCCATGCTTTCTCCCCATATTTCCGGTCTTTGTGCTAAACTAAGCTAATATAACCCAGTAGAAAACTCTGTACGATTGTTTCCAGGATTATTTTCTGTTCGCTCAAACAATGTGTAAGTCACAGCTATCTTTCTCAGACTTGGTTCTGATTGGATGGGGGAAATATTTGGGTAGTTGGGAAGTTCGACAGTACAAAGTAAAGGAAATAACATGAGCAAATGTAATGCTAATGGAGTTAGAAACTAGTTCTACTAAAACAAGTGGTGGCGGATAACTTTGTTATAAAACGCTAAGCATACAACACTTACATGAAGTGAAGGAGGAGAGCCAAGGATGTGTGTGCCAGGAGTTATTCATTTTTGACATTGTCTTGTTCAGTTTAGCGTAGTTGGGCTAGTGCGGCTAACTATAATAGCCCCGGTGTTGTCCGTTGACTTGAGGCGCTGCAAAAATAATGTTTTCCTTGTTGATATGTGAACTTAACATTATGCTTGCTCTGGTTACTGCCATGGTTAAAAAGCTAGAAAAAGAAATCATGATTTTTCTTAAAAGGGATAATTGTGTTACACTAGTATTTTGAAAATACTGATAATTATTCATTATGGCCAAGAGAAAAGGGATTTCACAGCTCAATATAGTAATAGAATTGTTTTTACACAGGCGGGGTTTTGAGACTCTCTGGAAATACCCTTAGGGTTTGGATTTTGCATTCTCCTTGACGAAGTAGATGGCCAACCATCATTGAACCCCGTCACCTCCTTACCCCAAGGAGTTGGACCGAGATAACCTTTTGAACCAATAAGGAGACCACCCCTTCTATGAACACCAGTGTGGTAAAATTGTTAAAGCCCCAATTCTTCTTATTTCATTTTTTGAGAGACGTAAAAGCACTTTGGAAATTAATCTGACTTGACACTACCCTATCTGACTGAAGCTTGTTGAACCGACCACAACGGGAACAGAACTGAACTTAAATGAACGGACTAAAGGAATCGTGAACTCTGTTACACCTCAGAGACATTTTTTTGCATTACAAATGAAATGTGTTAAGTAACCAGTTTCTTGTATCTCATTCTCTCTTTCAACCCCTCCTACACACTTAGATACTGCTACCAAATATATTTGAGCACTCTGTGAACCCTAGGTGGGTTACATTAACTCCAAGGCTTCCGCTTCATAATGTTCAAAAAAATATATCAATCTTCTTATCTAACGCTTGGAAAGAAAGTAAATATCCTACTTCTTAAAATGAGTGTGTGTGTGTGTGTGTGTGTGTCTGTGTGTGTGTTCGTGTGTGTGTGTACCTGTTGGTGCTTCTCAAACTCTAGTTTGATGGGGGACTTGATGCAGTTGCAGGTGTCTTGGTAGGTCTGTTTGAGCGCCAGGTCCATGAGATGTTTGTGGTACGCCCCGGCCAGGTTACCACAAGTAAAGATGATCACGTTGGCTAAGATCTGCCACATATACCACATGCACACATATACACAAAGAGATATATGGCATTAAAATAATGCTAGATTAGTGAGACATATTACAGATATGCCTGTATGTGTAATTTTCCCACTATCTACTGCCTACCACTTAAACCTACATTATTATCTTGTAAAACCGTGTAGAGCACACACTTCCTCAGTGCTTTTCCACCACTATGTCAACCTCAAGCTCTTTAAATGTGGTTGTGCATATCAATAGGTTGTCCTTGGTGCTGTATCCAAGGGCAATGAGCATGTTTTATTGTTAGTGCGGTGTTCCACTGTGTATGTGCGAGAGAGAGAGAGAACAGCTACAGTGATTAGAATGTTATCAGCCTGTCTACTTTGATTACTGACTAAAGAGCATCACTCTGTGTGTGTGTGTGTGTGTGTGTGTGTGTGTGTGTGTGTGTGTGTGTGTGTGTGTGTGTGTGTGTGTGGTGTGTATTCATGTTCCATTCATGTCCATGTATAGGTTGTATAAGGGATGTATTGATATAGAAAATGACAGATTTTTTTTCTCTTTTACAGCGAGACTCTCTTGGTGTGCATGATGCTACTGTGTCAAGAGACCGTTCAGATGGAGCCAACGTTTTAAGAGCTGTTTCCAGAGTACATTAAAGGGCAGTTCATTTGACTCCAGAGGCTTTGCTGAATGTGCTGTGTCACAATGATACAGGATAGGTTCACTGTTTTACAACACAGACCTTATTAAAATGTTGTATCTCATCAATTTTAATCGTGCATGGAACAACCTGAGTAATTTCATATTGAGAGACCGGTAAGGTTGCTGCAGATAACAGCTCGGCGAAGCAATCATTTAGGCCCTCAGAAACCAAAATAGGAAGGTCACAGCAGAGTCATCTCAGCTAAATCTGCGCCAAGAGCAGGAAGTTGTGTAAAAAGGAGATTACAACAGGTTCTAGTTGATTCTGGTTCAACATTATGAATCCGTCTTACCTGCCAGACTAAAGTCTCCAGCTCTCTGACGGTGGAGGCCAGACAGACGCTGAGGGTGATGGTGTGTGAGAAGCAGGTGATGGCACTGGCGATAATGGCCCCTCTCATGGAGAAGGGCAGCATGGTGTACACAACAAACACGATGAACAGGAAGAAGGACACCTGGAAAGAGGCCACATCTGTCACAAAAATCTCCTGTGATCTTATTTCATAATATTTCAATATAACCATACATGAACTGCAGTAATGTTACCACAGCAGCACCCCAAACACAGATCACAAAAATGCCTGCGATTGCATCCCAGCAGTGTTTTATGTTCTTCCCCTTTTGTCTGCATTTTGTCTAAATACAGTACAGAACACAGTTATGCGAGTTGGGTGGGCTGCCCACTTTGGCTCACAAAAAGATCCAACGATAAACTGCTGATCCTGTGATAAATCATTAGAGATGAGTGGGCTGCCCAAAAAATCCTGCCTAGAAAACAAAGTACAACACCTCAGAACGCCACAAAAAGACTGAAGAATAATACAGTGGCTGCTCAAATATTTACACACACATGGGAATAAGAGCACGACTTTGTAGTGTTTTGCTAACTGAATTATTTATAGGAAGTTTCCGTTTTCGTGACCGTGGTCAGCCCTCTCTTTCAAAGCCTCTCGCTGTGACCTCACATCTAGAGGTGCGTGTGTACATGTCCATGTTTAATGTGGATAGATGCTCGTTTCCTACTGTGCTGTTCATTGATACCTTGTGCACTGACCTACCGTTTCGTCCCTGTCCACTTCCCCTCTGCTGTCAGCGCACCCCTTCCTGTTGTGGTGGCTGCAGCGGTGACCGGTCGCACTTTCAACTGCGACACCAGATGAACTCTGACCTTCCTGCCTCTATGTTTATTTCCTGTGTCTTTCAGGTTCACAGAGTCGGTCTGCAAACAGGAATCGGCTGAGAATGACAGCTTGGAGATCTCGCTGTGACTCCTGTGCGTATAGTCTGAATAATATGTAGGCTAACAATACTTTTGTCTTTGAGCGAGCTGTAGCCTGTAGTCACTGCAAACATTATTTGCAGTGACAGGGCACTTGGTGATGCGTTACAAAGATATTATTACTTCTACCTCTAGTGCATGGTGTTTTATCAGGCAAAAAGATGACTGGAACATTGGATATAAGTGATTGTTTGTTTGGTTGACCGAGTTCCTTCTAAAAGAGGACCTGAACAGAGAGAACAGAGAGAGAGAGGGAGAGAGAGAGAGGTGTTTTGTGTAGGCTCAGACTTTAGTTTTCTGTTGCTAAGGAAACAACATAGGAAAGGATGCTGACGTCGGAGCAGATGTGGAGTTTTGAAGGTTCCGCATAATTAGCCCTAACTTTCAACTCCCGACCCTGAACTCCCACCTCAGGAAAAACAGAGGGCGCTCGGAGCATGTGACGTCCAGTCAGTTTGAGCTGAAATTGAGAATGGCAGTCCAATTTCAGACCTGTGTCAGCCACGCAGGCAGCCGGACACACTCCACACACTCCACATCATTCCAACCTGAATCCTAATACACCCTCAAACACCTTGAGATGGAAGCTGCGGCAGCCATCATCTCACTCCAGCTTCTTTGATTACTTTTTTTTTTCTTCCTCCTCCTCCTCTCTCTCTGCTCTTGTTCCCTATTTCAGTGTTTCAGACGAAAGCAGCACACGCTCACTTACCTCTGCAGCCGAACACAAACACAAACACACAGATTTGCAGTGCTTAGATACGCACATCAAAAATGTTTTGCTCTCCTCTGCTCACTTTAGCATTTATGAGCGTAAGCAGCACGGAAGCGTTTTTGGATGCAAGCGCCCTCGTCGATTTAAGCCAAGATAGCATGTGCTAATACACACACACGCACACACACACAGGTCTCAATCCCAGACTACCAGGTGTGGAAGCCATGTTCAATCTACCTTCTGGAAAAAGTCGTGGCCTTCAGGGAAATCGAATAAAGCTCAGACTAACAGGGTAAAGCAGCTAGATGGTGGTGGGCACGGCTTGTACTGTATGAGGACATGTGGACAATCAGTGTGTGTGTATATGTGTGTGTGTGTGTGTGCAGAGGGAGGGTGAGTAAGCCAACATGTTTGGGATGGGGTGAAGGGATTAAAAGTGAATGACCAAGCAGAGTGCCAGCTACGCTCTCTCTCTCTCTCTCTCTCTCTCTCTCTCGCCTTCTGTCTTTGTTTCTCTGTTGCTCCATCACCCCCACCCCTCTTCTCTCTGTCTTTCAGGCCTTCACTGTTATTAGCGCTGTGCACCATATCAGACATTCTGTATTCTCAGTAATCACATACAATCCAACCCACTGAATGCGAGCTGCAACCCCAACTGTTCTCTTTTCATTGGATTTCTGCTCTTCTCCAAATTCTTTCTTCCTTTTTGTCATAGATAGATAGATAGACCGATAGATAGATAGATAGATAGATAGATAGATAGATAGATAGATAGATAGATAGATAGATAGATAGATAGACAGATAGATAAGATAGATAGATAGATAGATAGATAGATATATAGATAGATAGATAGATAGATAGATAGATAGATAGATAGATAGATAGATAGATAGATAGATAGATAGATAGATAGATAGATAGATAGATAAGGGAGTATAAGTGGGAGAGTCATGGGAGAGGAATAGAGTGATTAATAATGCAGAATGATTATGCTCTCACAGGTGGCTGATGATAAAAATATCTCCACCACAGAGGAGGGAGGGAAGGAGTGAAAGCAGGGAGGTGGAGGGGGAAAGAGGAGAGGAGGAGGCAGGTGGAGAAAAATGGGATTTGATGAATAGGGGGAGACAGGGCGTTCGCATGAGAAAATAGGATTCCTGAGACAGACAGAGACAGAGAGAGAGAGAGAGAGAGAGAGAGAACGAGAACGAGAGAGAGAACGAGAACGAGAGATAGAGAGAGAGTCTGGCACTGAAAACTAATGTGTCTGTCTGCTGATCTACTCACCTCCAGCTCTCATCAGACCTCATTAACACTTGTCACACGTGGTATTAATTCTGCACGCACACGCACACACACACACACACCACACACACACACAGGATCACAATGCAGGCACACACTAAAGCACACCTCAAGTGATGGACAAATGTGTAAAAAAAACAACCTTTGTCACATTCATCTCCTAACATGCACACGTCCAATACCGGACATTAACTTATGTTTTGATCATTCAAAAGTGTCAGATGAAAGCAAGCTGTCGGATACATTATGGAAATCGAGCTTGATCCACTTTGGGGGATAAAATCAGGAAAACTCAGCCTCTGCAGTTTTTGACTATTCTTGTCTCGTCTCCTCCTTTATTGAAGCCCATAATAAATAGCTGGAATATCACTTTAAATTACAGTGGCTGTGATTTTTTTTCTCCCTTTATTATGTATTTGTTTTGCAGGTCTTTTGGTTGGTGCATTGTTATGCACTGGGTGGCATAAATTATTACAAACACAGCCTCTGAAGCTTATTTTGAGCTGATCCCACTCACACTATAAATACCCACTAACCAAATATGGAGATAGTCCCAAAATGCAGTTTACTCTTCTTTAATAATGTTTACTAAAAGCCACAAGGAAAATAGCTACTTAAGGAAGTTATTAAAGTCCATGTAAAGGAAACACATATGTTATTAATAAAATATTTGCTTAAAACATGTGAAAAGACTGTGAACTATGTAGTGCTGAATTGGGGTGTTAGAGCAATAAACTGGGCCTAAAACAGCCACACCTTGATGTAGAGGGGTGACTAGCATGACCCCACCCCCACCCCTACACCTTTACTAAAAGAAGTCCACATTTACCTACAATGTAAATTAGACTGGCTTCTAGTGTGACTTTATTTTTGAGCCTATTTTAAATTGTGTTAGGGAGGGAGCTCAGTAGGAGTGTTGTTGCATTCAGGGGCTCAAACTGTTCATTTGGGTGTGCCTTCAGTGTTTCAGAACTCAGAGAAATGCTTGTTTTTCCATGAGTTTGAGACCTAATTTTATCTACTTGGCAATTTTTCTAATCAGTCAAGTTTGGCTAGGCAGTTAATGACACATTTTTATGTGTAATGAAAAACTAACACAGTAAAGTTAAAGAAATTTAAGTATAAACATATATTTACATCTTCGCTAAGAATAAATGGGCTTGTGGCTGAGGTTCAGGATAGAGCTGCATCATAACTTGTTGTTGGCAGTCAAAGCATTTAGTGTATGTTGTGAACTTTTAGTATCTGCTGCTGCTTGGTGGTTATTAAATCCCCTAGACCAGACAATAAATCATCTAATCAACACCACCTATGCCGCAGCAGCATGCATCTATATAAACGGACCCACTGATGCACTTGCATATTCTTTTAGACACATTACCTGGTCCCAGGGGCTGAGTATCCCTCCTGAGAACATGAACACGTAACCCATGGTGACCAGGCAGGCCCATATAAGAAGAGAGAAGAGGCGGAGCATCCGCTTGAAGACGGACTCGATGCAGACCAGGATGAAACAAAGAGAGATTTTTAACATCTTAGCAATGCGGTCAATTAACTGCAAACCTAATAAGTCTGACATATAAAATGGACACAATTTATGAAATTGCCTCATGAACTTCTCACACACACACACACACACACACACACACACACACACACACACACACACACACACACACACACACACACACACACACACACACACACACACACTCACACGTACAGTATGTATTAATATAATAGCAAGGATTTTCCACTCATTATATTTGCAACCATAACCAATACATACTGTGGGAACTCTAGAGATTAAGTCATTTATTTAGCACAATGCATGCTAAATTAAAGCAATGGATGATTAAACACTATTAATCCTTAAAAGATCAGTTTAACCCACAACTTGTAACTGTCCTTTAACCTTAAACCCAACAACAGATGTCACAATAACAAAAAAGGGCTTTAAGGAGAATGCCCCCCCTCCATCTTTGTATCCTAATGAAGACATCCAGTCTTCAAAAAGAGGTACATGACATGCACACAAACAGATGAACAGATCGGCAGACAGACAGTCTGAGCCCAGAGAATGTGCTACAGCATCACTTCTGCGCTCACACTGTCAAAGTCAGCATTTAGAAGCTGTCAACAGGCACGCACGCACACACACACACACACACACACACACACACACACACACACACACACACACACACACACACACTCATAATCTATCTCTCTCTCTCTCTGTGCCTCTGACAATACCTCCCTTACCCACCTCATCCTATTCCTCACTCTCGCTTACAGTTGGAGGATGAGCACAACAAAAAAACTGCCCATGTTTTGTCATCCCTGATTACAGAGAAGCTTTTTTTTCCCAAAGGATGTTCTTGTATCTTGATGCCATAATCTGCTTTACTTTGCCTTGTGAATATATAGATTTTTTTGTCTTTTCAAAGTTTCAAAACCAAATGCGAATGATGTCACTGAACTGCTTTCATTTGTTTCCTGAAAAAAACAACAAACACTTCATATCAGAGAAAATGAGTTCTGGAAATAGACATTTTATGAGTTTACTCTGTATTTCAATCATTCTCGCGGTTATTGCCACACTATTATTGTCACTTAGGGTTCATGAAAGAATGGATGGCTCTTGAGTCAAGGTATATGGAGAATTTACAGAGTTATGAACCAAAGTTTGTGCAGTTAGACCCATCTGTATCTTTGTAATGGATTATTAGTGCTAACAGGAGGTGACTGCTGCGCCTGTCAGTTTCCCCATAGTGCTTTCATCACTTTGACCTGTCCATAACCTCTGCATGTGCATGTGTTTGTGTGTGTGTGTGTGTGTGTGTGTGTGTTTGTGTGTGTGTGTGTGTGTGTGTGTGTGTGTGTGTGTGTGTGTGTGTGTGTGTGTGTGTGTGTGTGTGTGTGTCCTAAACATTTCCTGATTCTGATTTTAGATTATGTGGTGGAAGTAACTCCTATTCACTGGAAAATATTAAGTTAAGTATGCAAAAATCTGATCTCACACACTCAAAAATGCACACACACACACACACACACACACACACAGTCAGGGTGGAAACAAAATACTCTCAAATGCCCTTTCGCCCTCTTCACAGTGTGTAAATTATAGAACAGGAGTAAAATCACCGTCATTTGCTTAAAAAAGAGGGCTATGAGCACACAGCTTCAGAAATGAGCCCACTTTTCACAGATGTGATGTTATCCAACACCCACGTGAAGTTATTCCAAAGTCGTGATCGTGCAGACGGATCCAGCAGCCGTAAAATGTTGAATTAGTGAGCCTTTTTGCCTCTCTGTTAGATCTCACCCATTTTACAGTAAAAAGAACATCAGTTTAGGCGTAGAAATATGTGTGATACTCTTCACGTGGGTTTGACCTGAGCGGCAGAAAAAGATGTCACCGGTGTCACCTCGTATTCGTGGTTTGATTTGACAGTTTACTGACTCGGCGGCTTGCGGAGAATAGGAGAAGCTGTTTGGCAAATGCAGGGACAGAGCTGATTTTTTTTTTTTACTGTGTATTAGTGTAGAAGTGCAATGTAGCAGAGGTAGCATGAGTCAGGGTCTGGCGATGGGATCCCACGGGAGCTGGCTGCTGACGCCACGCCAGCTATACAGTCGGCTCGGAACGCGGGCTGAATCCCAATGAGGATGTAAGAGAGACTGCGAACTCTCACAAACACCAGCAGGGGAGATACCTGTGTGGATATCAGTGACAGAGACTTCTAAACACATTTTTGCACAACCTCTATGCACACGTAGGTTAGTGAGGAAGGGAACAACTCTCACCAGTTGAGAGGTGCACTTAGTTTTGTTTAAAAAAAAGAAAATCTGCACTTTGCACATTTCTGATTGTAAGCCATTTAAGCCTGTTAAAACCCATTTGAAGCCATTTAAAGCCATTTCCCTCAACGTGGCACAGAGGGAGGGAGTAGTGCCAGCCTGCCATAATATACTGCATTGTCATCCAGAACAATTATTTCCTTTTTTAACCCAGTCTGGCTTATCCAGCTATTATACTGTGAGGAAAAAGGGGGGGAGCAGGGAGACATGGCAGCAGCAGCAGCAGCAGCAGCAGCAGCAGCAGCAGAATATTCAGCAGCAAAACGACACAGCCGCACCAAATATATTAAGTCAGAAAAGTGAGGTGGCACAGGAGAACACTTATCATGACACGGTGTACGCGCTTTCCAATGTTTTTGGGTGCTGTTGAATATTTATCTTGGCTGGTGAAGCGGCACTCGTGGCATATTTCCTCAATATGCTCTCGGCCCCCGGTCATGAAAATCATCAATAATCAACAAACCTTTTCCTCGAGCGCTCCATTTGCAGCGCAGAGGAACGTCAACACGCTCTGCTAAAAGAGGTGAAAGGTTGCAACATTTAACCCAAAAGATTATGAAATCAGTTATTCAAATGGTACCAGTTTGAAGCATAATAGTTTATCTTAATCATTTTTACAGATGATCTGTTAGGTGGCTAAACTGCCTTCTATCTTTACCCTCCAACACATATATCACTACATTTAAGAATACAACACTTGCTTCATACTATATTCTACTTATTTCAGGATTTCCAATGTGTGACCATTCATCACAGCATAACAGGGGAGGATTTCATCAAAGCAGGGTGAAGAAATCTTCATTTCACAATCAGGCAAAAAAAAAAAAAAAAAAAGATGCCAGAGGGCACAGCAGTGGGACGGTGCCGCTAAGTGGATCGAACCAGTTTGAAACGCATTCAAACATGCAAACATTCCCACCAGCCAAATAACGATAAAAACAAACATGCATGTGAATATGCTGCATGGGAAAATAGGAATATGTTAACTGAAGAAATGGATGTTAAAGAAGTAGTAAAAAAAATTGAAGGAAAGCTGGTTTTCTGCCATTTTAAAGGGTTAATCAGCACCAAATCAGACACAGCAAAGTAAACTACTCCTGTACTGGAAATTACAGTCATGTGGGATTTTAAAATGATCATCAACCTGCTCTGGCGGAGCTTTCTAAGAAAATAACCCCTGATGAGGTCATCAAAAAATATTAACAGAAAGCCTACATTAAAAACTGGGAGGAGGGTGGGGGCAGAGACTTAACATAAAGAGTTTCATTATGGGAAGTGTAGTATCCAAACTTTTACATTCTATATTAGTTTTTTATTTTGTAGTTTATTTATTGAAAAAGGGACAGTGTACATTCATGAACATTTCAAATTGAAATGTAAATGCACCGGAATTAGCTAGAATAGCTAGTTTTCATCCATTGTCCCTTGGCAGGTCAGGACAGAAAGAAAAATAAGATATAAATAAAAATAGAAATCAAGAAAAACGATCAACAGAGTGACAAATCAGCAAAATTAGAACAACAAGTTGTTTAAAACAGACAGACATACAAGGCGTTAGACATACAGAGAAATTACAGTGCAGGTTATGGACCAAGATTATGGACCAAAAGTCAGGATATCAACCTCTGATGCTTTGATTTTGACCATTATAGGGAAATGCAATAAAAGTCACATAGTACTTGTTGAATGTGATGTGTTTGTTGTTGAAATGGCTCACTGGCATAGGAGGCAAGGTATCATTCAAAAGTGTAAACCACTTGAATATCACTCTGTTTGCTGGTAAGAGAAGCAGTTATTATAGAATAGCTGTATTGGCCTTGGTTTGCATTGATTAACTTAACAAAGACGCTGTGGTCCACAAAGCAAAAATATAAGGGTTAGGGTTAAGGTTATTTAATTAAAAATGTAATTGTTCATGCAATTGGAATCGTAGAAAATCCCATATAACAAAGAAGTCCGACATTTCTACTCGTCAACTGATTATTTTCATATGAAGTGTAGCGGCACAACATCAGGGCTTTATGGTGTTGCAGCTCCGACCACACCTAAGGCAGTGATGTCACAGCATCATTTACTTCACCGCAGTCATTTGCCTCGCTGCCCTAAATGAACAGATTGGTGATCCATCATCACAAAAAAACCCCGTTGTCAACAACGTGGAGCAAAAAACTCAGTGTCTAACAGAAGCTCTGAAACAAGATCAACAAAATCTAGAAATGCAGCGAGGAAAATGAACTGCAGTCGATCGCAAACGAGAAACATGAACTGAATTGACTACTGCGGTCGATTAAATACAATACTGATGTAATCAATGTTGTAAATCATGAAAATAAGGAAAGATGTATTTTGGTCCATTTTATAGATTTCTATTACAAGTTAGAATATGGATCTGCTTTTTAACCGAAGTCAATTGGCAAATGGTGTTTTAAAAGTCATTAGTTTAACATGCTGCCATACTCACACAGGTCTGGGCATGCAAATACACACACACACACACACACACACACACACACACACACACACACACATGCAGACACAGGCAGACACAGGTAGACACAGGCATAACTACACATATACCAAGAAAATACAGCTTCAAGGCGACAGGAGAGAACAAGAAGAATTAGTTTCACTAAAAGCTACAGATAAGGCTATGAAGGAAATGAGGGACTTCCTACTTCCTTAGACAAACACACCCAAACAACACACATGCACACACACACACACACATACACACACACACACACACACACACACACACACACACACACACACACACACACACACACACAGTAGCCTACAGTACGGGCGGAGGAGTCTACATCTTTCTTTTTTTTTTAAACCCTCCACATTCACTCACTCCAGCCCAGATTTGTGGAGAAAGATAAAAGTGTGCAGTCATTTTGCGAGCATTAGTGCTGCTCACTGATAAAGCCAGAACACTTACAACAACATCCTCCCCTCCCTCTGCCGCCCAGCTCCCAACCCCAAACTACCCCTTTATTTATTCCTGCCATTCTTCTTTGTCCAGCACTAATAAACACACACGCTTCGCTGAACAACCACTACCACCGACTACACACGGGGCCCTGTCCGTCATCTAATAGGAACATATTGGAAAAGAAATGAGTGATTTCGATTGACACGGTGAATGATGGGAAGTTATTGAGGGAGATTGTAATTTAACCCGCGAACGCACAGGTTTACAGAAACAGGAAAAAGAACAGAGGGGAATTAAATCTCCTGGCTGGGCAATGAAATCTATTGATTCGTCTTAAATAGAAGTAAAGGGATTGATGGTGGAGGATCTACTGGGAGCGACCCCGTTATGGAGTTCAATTGAATGTAACGTGACTTCAGTGACAGCCTGCAGGCAATACTTTGAGAGAGATGACGCAGAGAGAGAGAGGGAGGGAGAGAGAGAGAGAGAGAGAGAGAGAGAGAGTGAGAGAGAGAGAGAGAAGAGAGAGAGAGAGAGAGAGAGAGAGAGAGAGAGAGAGAGAGAGAAAGCATAAGTCTACAGATAATTCTGAACAAATATAGGAGCAAAACAATCAGTTTGAAACACTGCGATGAGTGGTCCTGCCTTTGTGCGCGATACTTTTCATAAAAAACACAAAAGCGCCACTTGAGAAACAATAGCTCATGTTTGCAGTTGAGTGTTTGTGGCCAAAACAACACTTTTCACTTGACAAAAGCACCAACACCCACACAGCTGGGAACTCGACTGTCATCCCCACTCTTGATCCACTCTGCAAGCCCAGCCGTCGCAATTTAAATTGCTGCTTCAACATCCCCTCATGTTGCTATCACACATAATCATAACTCACTAGCACGTCAGCCTCCCCGTCTCATTCAGTCGGACTCATGCTTAAAAAAAAAAAAAAAACACACACACACACACAAACTTCTTCTGTGATAGTAACACTCTCTATCAGAGCTCCAATCCCAGCAAATTAAAAAAAAGAAAAAGGGGCTTCAATCTGATTCTCCAGCAGAGCACAATCTTTTTATGGTGCTGTGATGAAATGTGCTGCATTCCAGAGCATTACTAAAAAAAACACAGTGTTGCCTTATTCTCAAGTGTTTCAAATTGCATTTTAGCAAATCAGAAGGGGGAGGTTTTTTTTTTGGTCCGTATGGTTCATTATAGAAATTCATCTCTGATCTCACTCCAAGACTGTACCAGAGAGAGGCATTAGAGGAATGAAGGATGGACAGATGTTTGATGTTGTGTTTTGAAGTAATATTCTAGAAAATCTTAAGGTAACATGTATATTTAGTTCCTGTGGAGGTTTTTGTAGTATTTCCCAGATACTGTGTGTCTGCAGTCACGCGTGCCTTGTTTGAATTTATTTTCAGTTATTGGAGCTCATTCTAGAAACTTCTTTTTTCTATTTCTTTTATTTTGCTATTTTTATGTCTTTAATACCAAAGTCAAAGTAGAGATATAACAGTAAATTAGTGGAGAGAGAGATAGGGAACAACATGGGACAAAGAGTCCCAATCAGACTCAAACCAAGTTGCATTTCATAGTCCTCTCTATCAAAGTCTATTTATTCCAAATCAGTTGTCATGACTGATTAAACAATTTAAAATGTGACAAAATGTGGAAAAATTGCAGGTTTGGTACCATTACTTGAAATTAAAACCACGTTGATGTGTTTATTACTGCTGTGAAAGCAACATTTCCTGTTTATTAGCACTAATGTGCAACATTCATAAACCTGCTATCACTTCTTCCTTCCCTGTAAATAAAACTTACACACACCTCTCAAAAACCCTGTTAAAACACTTACTTCTGCACACGCATACACTCACCAGTTCTGAAGCGAAGAACACCACCAGCAGTGCTAGACAGGTTCCCATGACGATCAGCAGCAGGAACACGATCAGCGGATGCTGCTGGCTCATTCTGTAGTAGGACTCATACAGCCAGTCCTGTGGCTTCTCGTCCTCCACGCACACTTCGCTCTGGAACCCCGGGCAGCCGTCCCCCAGCCCCTCGGGCCCCTCGCCACCCTCGCCGCCATCGCTCTTCTCCAGCAGGTAGCGTCCGCGGGTCCACAGAGCCTCCTGCCACATGGGTAGCTGCCTCTGGATGGATGCTCCTGCTCTTTGCTGACCAAAAAAAAACAACTAAGTGCACAGAGAAGTGATTTGGGGTGAGGGATGCTTTGTCTCCTGCTCCTCTTCCTCCACCTCCCCCCTAAAAAGTCCTCCTCGTCCTCCTGTTCTTCTTCTTTTAAAAAAGTTTGCTAAAGCTGTAACGGGTGGATGGACAGCTGAGTGAAAGAGGGCCAACTTGCCGGCGCTTGCATCCTCTGCTGCTCCTCCTGCCCGAGGTGACAAACTGAGCCAGGACAGCGTGAATGCTGATCTTCCTCCTTCTCTTCCACTTGCTCCTCTCCTTCCTCCTCTTCCTCCTCCTCGTCCTCTCAGAGAAGGTGGTCAGGCAATGAAGTGAGGAGACTACACTTCCCTTCGTCTTGTTCCTGCTTCTTGTTTGCTCTTTATGTTTGGTCAGTGAGATAGAAAGCAGCCAGACTCTGCTCACCGCTCAGCGTCGTGGCTGCGACGAGGCAACATGTTACTCTGCTGAGGTGCAGATGAGGACTGAGAGAGAGAGAGAGATAGAGAGAGGGGGGCTGAGGGAGAGAGAGAATGTGTATAACTGGGAGGGAGGAAAAGAGAGCAAGAGGAGAGAGGGTGTGTACCAATGTGGTGGGGAGACTTAGTGGGTAAAAGTGTGTGTATCAACTAGAGAGACTGTGAGAGATTAGCCAATTTAAAGAGAAGTGATATATGACTCAAGACTTTGTGTGTGTGTGTGTGTGTGTGTGTGTGTGTGTGTGTGTGTGTGTGTGTGTGTGTGTGTATGTGTGTGTGTGTGTGTGTGTGCAAGGAACCAAAAAAAGGAAGAGAAGACGATGTGAAGTTGGCAGAAAAGGAGAGAGCAAAAGAATACTGTTGTTGTGTTCATCAACATGACAGTGTGTGTGTTTGTGTGTGTGTGTGTGTGTGTGTGTGTGTGTGTGTGTATGTGTGTGTGTGTGTGTGAGAGAGAAAGAGAGGGAGAGAGAGAGAGGAGCAGAGTTAAAGTGAGTGAGTGAGTGAGTGAGTGAGTGAGTGAGTGAGTGAGTGAGTGAGTGAGTGAGTGAGTGAGTGAGTGAGTGAGTGGGGAGGGTTGTAACAGCTGTGCTAAACCAAGAGAAGATGCTGAGTGAGGAGAGAAACGGAATAAAATGCCATCCAGCAGCCGGTGACGAGATAAAAAGACTGGCAAGAAAAACACACACAGAGGAGGAAGGACGGGGAGGAAGAGGAAGCAGTAACAAAGTCAGGAAAGAAAAAAAAAAACCTCAGGAGACAGAGAGAGTGTGGGTGGAAGACAGATCGCTGCTTCAAACATGGGGGAAGAAGAGGGAAGAGAGCTGGTAATGAGTGAAAGTTTGAGCGTGACAGTGTGTGTGTGTGTGTGTGTGTGTGTGTGTGTGTGTGTGTGTGTGTGTGTGTGTGTGTGTGTGTGTGTGTGTGTGTGTGACAACGGTGGGTGTAAAATAAGATCTGATGAGCCAAAATCCCAGTATTCCTCTCCTCCTCCTCCTCCTCCTCCTCCCAGCGTTCGTATCTCTCATTTTCATTTAAACTCTTCAGCTGCCACGCTGGGCTCCCTCTCTCCTCTCCTCGCTCCACTTCATGTGATGCTGTGAAGTGTGAAAATGGCCATGCCACTTCAATGTGTCAAATCCACATAGTTTCCTTTTAGCACGCTAAACAGAGAGAGTGAGAGAGAGAGAGAGGGAAGAAAAAGAGTCTGTACGCTAAGGTCATGCATGGCTTATCTGATCATGATAAATACTGTACATTGTGTTGTAAGTCATTTTTAGAAACTATATGTATTTCAGTTCAAAGGTGAGTGTTACCAGAGCACACTTCTGTCCCAGAGCGCCACAAATTACAAGGAAGGACACAACATGTCATCCCCAGTGAATGATTCAGTCACCTAGTGTGCAAACTAGTAACATCTTAAATTGAACAGAGTTTCATAGCCATGCAAGCATCCCTGTGAGGTTGTACTCATGTCAGCAAGCAATAAACAACAAATACAGCTGAGACAGATGGGAAAGTCTTAAAGTCTGCAGCTGTGTGGTTATAAATTAAAGTATTGGAGACATTTAATATCTGAGTTGAGGATGCCACTACAGGAATTTGTCAAATTGTGTGTCAATCCATCTTGGCATATGTCAAGATACTTCTAACTTTGACCTGCCGGTGGCAGTAGATAAAAAAGGTCAGGCATTAGAATTCAACCTATGGGTAGCATGGACGTCTGTGCCACATTTCATGGACGTCCATCCAATAGTTGTTGAGATGTCTCAACCTGCTGGAAGTGCAAGAAGAAAACTCAGGAGGCCACTTAAGTCTTTACGAATCATCATATGGAGACCAAGAAAAAGTCTGTAGAAAGATTAACGGCACTCCATCCACCCCAACATTTGTAGCGACCGTTCACACAATCAACAGACTGACGTACATTCTCATCCCTTGAGCCCCACACAAATGCATTTTGGCAATGTATTTACTGTGTTTGTTCTGCCCTGTTTTGATTGATTGCACACATAATGTTATGAGGACAAAAAGGAAAAGATGCAATGATGGTCCCGAGGGCAAATTATTACAACACCTGGGTTCACTGTATTTCATCTTATTCCGACTGTCAGTTCCACTCCCCTCCGACACTCAGTCTAGTTTTGAAAATCCTGGAATGCGACGGTAAGATGTGTCGTATAAATCAAATGAACAATATGTGTGGAGTCCAATGTGAGGGATGGACAGACAAATATATAAATGTACTCACTTGGGATTCACAGCTCTTTGCTCATAAGCTGAGTTCTTGGATGACCAATAATACAAACACCCATAAATCCATAAGCACAGAGGACAGATAAGTTGCAGCCTGTCGATGTTCCTGTGATTAGAGAAGAAAGAAAGTCCAAAAAGAGATATTTTTATAGCAATTTTCAGACAGAGTGTTGAGCAGGGGAATCAATCTCTGTCGACAAAGTGACATGGTGAGAGATTCATAGAGAATCATCATCCAGTCGGCTAACATAATGACGATAATGACAGAGATAATGATAATGATACCCACATTATTCACATGCACCCTCCAGTAACCAACATTTTTATGTAGAGGCAGAGCTCTAAAAATGTATTTTGTCATCAAAAGTAGTAAAAAGGCAACCAATACTAAATACTATGTGGTGTATATTCTATTATCACTATGCCTTATTAAAAATATGTATTTACATTTTTTGTCACATGTAGAATACAAAGAAAAACTCTTCAAAGGTCAGTAATGAATGCATGATTAACTTGATGAAAATGATGTAATTACTGTGTAGTTTTTTCTGACAAGTTTTTAAAAAGGCATTAATTCAACAGCTGTGTTTAAAAACAACATACATCTAACTAATTAAGTAATTAGTAATTACACAAAGCCATATTGTTTGTCCCACTTCAAAACTGATTCCATATGGGTTGCAGTAATGTACTATCTTTAATTACATTTATTTAGCTGATGCTTTTGTCCAAAGTGACTTAATATATTTGCATTCAAACTCTACAGGAACACGCGCTACATGTCATCACTTGTATAACATACCCTCCACACTAAAACACTAAGAGTGTGAATGTAACGTGTTCACGCAGGGGAAGTGACAGTATGAATCATACTCAAATATTTTGTGCTGTTGATGGATGGTGGATGGCTTGTAGAAGTTTTTCGAGGCATTCTGACACATAAACATAACAGATAAAAGCAAGAAAAGCACAGGTGGATCCAATAACATTATTAATAGCCACATTTTATTTAGATGTGCCTGTCCCCGGGCTCTGGTGTTTACAGCACATATTTTGTCTTTCAAAGCAAGAAAAGCACAGGTGTAAATGCTAACATTAATGAAGGCTCCATTCCATTAATAGTCCCAGTAAGCAAGTGCATTACCAGATTGCTGGAACTGGCTCACCTAAATGGAATAGAGCCATCTTTAAAGCTGCTATACTAATATTTGGCCACCTGTCAAATTCACACCAGCTGGTGGCAGTGTATCACCAAAAAGTTGGGGTGTCCATTATGCTACTCTACGTTAGCAGAATCAATAGTGTACTATCAGCACTCTCTTAGCTGGCTTATGTTGAGGTAGGCTAAAGTTTGCCTGTATGAATCTAACCGAGAAGAAGAATGAGTAGACAGTGCTACTGTTGGACTGAGGGTAGACTGGAGGATACAGTGACTAACAATCGCCTCATGAGGTATAAAGTGGTATTAATAGACAGGACGAGCTGGGGCTAGCTGGTTAGCACGCTAACTTCAGTTCATATCCCTACAACATAGACATAATGTTAAAGATTTTATTTCTTCACATTCTGTTGTTAATTGTAGTCATTTTTTGAATGCTTTAAGATTCTTACATATAGTTCCTTTAATGTCATCAACTCCACTTGTACTTTTCCTGCTTTGACAAGTCAAAATGTCTACTTTGAAAATGATATAGGCCCTTTTGTGCCCCCAAAAAATACAAAATGTGAGTAGCTACTCACACATGGAAAAAATGAAGGCAAATTGTCAACGGTGATAAAGAAGCAAACCAAACATTTATACAGTTTCTAAATTTTAGAGGTTGCAAATGAAGGCCACTTGATTAGATTAACAACCCTTGGTGCAGGTTTTCCATTATCAGCACAGTCTTTAGTGTTAAAAATGTATACTACGAAGATTTATATAGTGTATACTTTATAGTACTAACTTAGTTATGTATGCATGTATTTGAGCCACAGCTACTGTAACTTATACTATCAGCGTCTTAACTTAGCTAACGTGTTAGCACACACTTGCCTGCTTTGTTACATAACCAGCTAACACACATTAACATTAGCAGTCATTTAGGTGTGTTTCTGACTAGCTGTTAAATGTAATGGTCATTGCTTACGTTTGTTTTGGTCTCTACCATGTCTTCAGAGAAAATATCTGTAGCTTTGCTTGCTGGGTGTTTAGCTTTCTTCAGCAGCTAGTCATTTACTTCGCCTCCGCGTGGTTCAGTGCTTGGTGAGTAACGTTAGCATACAATAAGCTTGTGTGAACTTGGGCTACAAAATAAAATAAAGAAAATAAAATAGTAATAAATATAACAGTAATAAATAGTATATAATAGTTATGAAATAAATAAAATAAAATAGTGAGCTAAATGCTAAAACTAAATGTGGCTCCACAACTGTTACACAACTCAGTACAATAACAGAAGGTGTATTCTTAAACTATGCATGAATGGGCAACCTAAATGTTACACCTCTAAAATAATGATAAAAGTTTTGCCAGTGAAATAAGATAATGACATACAAATTTCCAGTGACTATACAAGTGTGCAATTACTCTAACTGTGTGAAACACAAGGCATATCATTCACTAAAACGTATGGCTATAGCTGCTCCAGTGCTTCATCAGCAGAAAAGGATCAAGCTCTCAGTGTCAGTAACCTCCTGCATGTAAAGCAGGACTCTGCTGTAAAAGATCAGGCCTTCTGGAACAGCAGAAGCCCAAATATTTATTTTAGTAACAGGAAAGACAGCAGCCAGATAGAAGAAATGACTGATGCTGGGAGTCACGCATCATAATAACCCAGATTCCCTTTGACAAGCTGATAGCTGTATGACATGATGTGTGATGTATTCACAGCAATTCAGTGTTGCTCATTCTGCCTCTTGTGACTGTGAGTCTGCGCCGCCCCGACGGCTTTTTGACCCCTGGAGAAATTGGTGTGAATCAGTGTTTCATTGTCACATCAAATCTCCCTTCTGTTGGTAACAGAAGCATTTGACAGATTCGTGATGAGTTCTTAATCTGCAGTGTTTGGTGTCTATGCCTCTTTTAACCTTTCGTTTGTGTGTCTGTGTGTGTTTGCATGTGCTGTACCATATTGTAACATATCATATGCTTCCTGCTCGGTTGCCTTGAATAAGCGTGTGTAATGTAATCTAATTAGGTCTGCTGTGACACAACAAAGACAAGATTAATGAACTGAGCTCCTCACACACACACATACATACACAACCCCCATGACACTTTAAGATTGCATGTGTGTGTGTTTGCAAGTGTGCTAGTGAGAGACAGATTGAACTGTGAGCTGTTTTCTGTTATTCAACTTGTTCTTCGTTCAGTGTGATAAATGTTGTTGTTCATGAGCCCTTCAGCAATGTTACTCAGATTAGGGGAATCCCATTCTTTACCACGATAACAGACACACACAAATATAAACAGGCTCTTGCGCACACACACACACACACTGACAGAGCAATGGCTATGAGCTATGACAGCCACAAACAATATACTATGATGACAGTTTTTACCATGTTGTCAAACCGAATTCCATGTTGTGCTATAAATGGGCTATTCTATATAAGCTCATATACTCCATCACATTAACAACAGGTGTGGATGTGCTGACCACCTGCTACCTCCTCAGCACGCACACATACACACACACACACACACACACAAATATACCCAGAGATACAGAGAGATACACACACACACACAGGCACACATGCACAGCTTAAAGGCAGTGACAGAATGAGAGCACATTGAGGAAGAGTGGCCTTAACACCCTAATTCTGCATCAACACCCTCCCACATACAGACAGAGGCACAGTGTCAGGATAGAAGACGAGGCGGCACAAGCAGATGGAGAGGACGACCGAGCCATGCTGCCTTCATGTGCTGCTGGAAATATTATCAGTATGAGCTGAGCATGCATGAATGACCCAATATAAAGTGGCAAATGCTAATGTGAAGGTTAAGGCTGATATCTGCTACTAGAAGTGGAGGTGGTACCATCTTGGGTCTTTTGGTGCCTCTTAATAATCTAAATGCTGTTTCTTACCTTGACAAGAAAATGTTTTGGGGAAACATAAAAGCTGCATTGCTTCTTTTTTTGGTCACTAGGGGGCAACGGCACAAGCTGAAAACAACAACAAAAACACTGTAAATGTAGAATTGGGACAAATAGAGAATAGACAATTAAAACAAACATTCAACTTTATTGCTTGAGTTTCAACATTTTAACTATGGTAAAGAAATCAACGAAATGAATGTTAGCATTGCGAAATTGCAGTTTGATTAAAGTCATTTGATGCATGTTTTGTATCATTTTAAGAATAAAATGCATATTTCATGTATTTTAGCTGCCAACAGTACTATGGACAGATGTGTGTATTTTACAGTATTAAGTGCAGATTTGGGCCACATATATATTATTAGCTTAAGGACTTAGCTAACAAATGCCTGTTTACATATTCAGGATGAACAGAGCAACATTCATTTGAAGAATGTGCATAATATCCACTTTCATTTTAATTATGTTTCAACTCCTTTAGCTTCTAAACGCTCCACTATGTTCACCAGCTAGTTAATAACTGGTGTTGGACAGATAGTACGTTAGTGTGTCAAAAACACCTGCTTGGACAGAACTGCACAACCTAAAGGAAAGGCTAAAAGAAGCTAAACAAGCTCTTTGCAGCTGAGATTCTGTTCATTTGTGACTAAAACAAGACTTTTTAAACAGTCATTTGATCAGTTGTTCATTTTAAGAAATGCTGATTGAAGGATATAATTATATGAAGTTTGGCAGTTCCAGTGTAAATAAAGAAGTAATCAACCTATTAATGACACATCTGATGTGTGTTATGTCCTTTATAAATCTACTGCTACATCAACAAGTGTGTCTCTGACTTGACCACTAAATCAAAACAACCAATAAAAGATGAAGAATGAATGTCATGGGATCAATGTTTGTTTTTATGCTTTATCAGTTGTGAACTAGTCCTGATCTAAAACGCTTGTTTGCAGTGACAAGCTGTGTTTGCAAACAGGAAGGAAAACATTATAGCATAAGGTGCAAAGAGAAAGCAACATCTGATCCATAGAAAATGCTTTGCAGTATAGAAAAAGGGCCTGTGTGTGTTCGTTGTGTTGTCTTTGTATTGTGGAGTTTTAATACATGGCTCCAAGGCATTTCTTCTGTGTTTAAGAATTCTTTTTATTTGGGGGAAGTCAAATGAATAATTAGGATGCAAAGTAGTAGCAGGCCTGCTGAGAGAAATCTGCAGCTTGTCACTTTTTTTAAACAGAGAACAGCATGAGATGAGGAACACCAAGAATTACAATTGTATTCCAGCACGGTTCCCTCTGTGTGTTGCCAGTGATAGCGAACACACGCTCACACACCCACCAGCAGGATAGTCAGAAATCGGTGTAAAGACATTCCCTCCTCACTCAGATGGGAAATCAACAGTGATGGAAATCTTATGGATTTGCTGCAGCACACAAAGGTCAAACCCGAATTTGGTCTTTTATTTCCTATAAAGTATTTGAAAAAGTTGAGGGCCAAAAATGATTTAGGCTAAAAAGCAGCATGAGAATATTCAATTATTGATCAAATTGGACATGAACCCCATTGCAGCTGAGCATGAACAATGATAATTACAGTTTGAATGACGATGTGCTAGAAATACAGCAGATTTCCCACCTTGATGACAGGAAAGGGGGCTTTATCACCTAACTTGGTCTCGCTCAACCCAACAGTGATTAAAACCTGGCAATCAAATATACACAAGATTCCTGAATGGAATCAAAATATAATTCCCTTTCACTAGGTTCCTAGGGTTCAGGAAGACCCCTCCCCATCCCTCCTTCTCCTTTGTCCAGGACGACAAAGGAGAAAGAAAAAACCTTATCGCTGAGCATCGTAGTGTTGGTCTGCACTGAACAATGATAATTACAGTTTGAATGACGATGTGCTAGAAATACAGCAGATTTCCCACCTTGATGACAGGAAAGGGGGCTTTATCACCTAACTGGGTCTCGCTCAACCCAACAGTGATTAAAACACACGGAGATGACCTAGATAAGTGGCAATCAAGGTGGGAAAGTGGGAAAGAGAGAGAGAGAGAAAGAGAGATACCACCCACACTCAAAACCCTTGATTCATCATTAAGACCAACACTGAGGGACTCATTAAGTACAACACACAATGTTTTTCTCAATCAAACATAGTGATTCAAACCATGTACACTCAGCCTGTTTTGCATTTGATCCCTGGACAAAATTGTCTTATTTGAGGCGATTTGCAAAGTATCTAGGAATTGACAAAATGCTAGACTAATCAGGCTTTTAATTGCCTTTGATTGCTGTTGTTCGGGGGATTCTTAACAAGGCTTGTTAAAATGCTGTTTGGCTCTGTTTCCTGCAGCAGAATATGTTTAGAAGTGGATGATCAAAATGTTGTAAGACTCTCTGGATAAATAGCGGAGGTGTTGATTGCTGTGGACTGAAACTGTAAACACAGACTTCAAATCCATAGTCTATAATCTATGGCCTCTTGTTTATGAGGCGTGACAACTACCAGAAAGCAAAAAAACACCAATACTGGAAAAATCTGATGTCAAACAGTAGTTTGATATTCTTGCCAAATTTCAGTACAAATATTGTCCTTTTCATGACCAGAAAGTTTCATTTCGAGTTCTTAGTGCACTTCAAGATTTATGTATTCTGATGAGAGTAGAAGTCTCATCTGTCCCTACTCTCCCAACTCTATTTTCTGCAGTATATAAGAATCAAACCGACTGTGTATGCAGCTGATCACTGACTTGAAAGACTTGCCCATTCAGCCATGCATGAGGCTTTTCCACTCAAAGCCATTTAATTCAGAGCTGGCCGCAGAGAGACTGCTGGGCTGGGTCATCAGGCTGTATGTCTGGCACCACTCAGACACACCAAAGCCAGCAATCTGTTTGGTGGACAGAATCCTCTCCAGCTCAGGGACATTTTTTCTGTTGATGTTTGCTGTGAAATTCAACACTCATCAAGCTGATGAAAGCGGTTCAATATGTTAAAGATGAGCTGTGTACTTGTCTCTGTTTTTGACTTTCTTGTTGGAATTCGTCACCTTGTGAGCACTCTGCCTCCTCTGAGAAACCTTTGATTCCAACCTCTTCATCTTCTTTCCTATGCTGTTCACTTTCTCACTTTGGCTTTGAACACTAATCCAGACGTGGAAACTATGAACAGGTAGCTGCTTTACAGTTCAAATTCCCCTGCTTTTTGGACCCTTTCACCTACTTCAACCAAAGTCTAATCTTTTCAAGCCTCTTGAGTAATTCAGGTCCATTCCTATTCAGAGGTCACTACAGTTGGTTGGATTGATTCTTATCTATAATGAGAAGCACCACTGTCAGAACAGACAGGCAAGTTCAGAACACTTAATCCTTAACCAGACTCTTCACACCTGACATCCACTGAGGTCAGGCAAGTCCCCTGAAGGCCTGGTGTGACTGAGTGGGAAGCTTGTGGACAAAGTCTGGCATCGTGGAGTTAATGCCACTATATTTGGTTTGGGGGTTTAAGCCTATTGAGGAGACCAGCCACTGTGACAGTGTAGAGCAGATTTATGTCTGAGTGGGTCTCTTAATTCAGCACCAATAAACAGTCGATGCCCACCACCTAGTGTTGTTTAGAAGAATCGCACATTAACTGAAAGATATATCAAATCCACATAGGCATTATTTGAACTACAAACGCCATGAATTTAGAACAGTCAGAAACAAACAGGTGTACTTTCAAGGAAATATGACAAATTAAAAGCTAAACCAATCTATATTTTTATATCAGTGATAGGTTAAATTACTATGTGAGAAGGGTCAGTGACAAACCCACAGAGAAATATCACAATTCTGCAGTACTTATCAGCTTTAAGGAGCATTTTAGCATCTTTTAGTTAATTAGAGTGTCATTGCACTCATTAGCCTTGTTTCCAGATGCAGTTAGCAGCTGTTTTCAGGGCTAAAGCTCTGGTAAGTCCAGATCAGCTACCTGCTCAGCACCAAACAAGAGAAAGTCAGCACCTTGCAAGTTGAGCATTTAGCAGCTAAATCTGTAAAATATAGCTACAAAGAGTTACCAGAATTACTTATATATGACATCAGGTGGTCAGAAACTTGACTTTAAATTAATGCTAACGTTGCTGTGTCTGAATAATGAGCAAAAAGGGCAACTACTGACTAACACCTTATGAGTTTATATGGTTGTTTGCAGGTTGTTACACTGCCCCCAAGTGGCCAAAAAAATTATATTTCAAGTAGATGTAAGTCCTGTATTATCACTAAAACAAAACACACACGCACACATTGACTGGCAGTTTTAAAATGTTTATTAAAAAATAAAATAGAAAAAAATATATTTACATAAAAATGTCAAAAAAATAAACCCCAAAAAAACAAAAGCTGGGCAGTGGTTTCCTCTGGCCACCGGTTGCATGACGACCATTTTGAGGGCCACTGCTCACATGAATCAGCCAGGACATAGAGGGGCTGCTACCTTACTTCAAAACAGCAGCCGCCAGTTTAAAATCCCTCATTGTATTGCAATGGGGGGTAGTTACATTGCACCTACATGTGTACACCAAAATCTTAGCCATCCCAGCTGCTCTCCGTTGCTTCCTTTTCCCCCTCACTTTGAACACCAATCTGAAAAAGTGAAGGCAATGTGGTAGAGCATGACCGAGACCTTTTGTTTAACCGTTTCCATCAGTGAAAGCTGAAAATGATGAGGAGTGTAGGGTGGAAGTGAAACGGAGAGTGAGCTAAACTGGACGACTGAGATGCACAGAGATTTTAATCCATACAGACTTCCTAGGATAATGCATGTCAGTCTTTGCTGTGAAGATGCAGGCAACTCTAACCCAGTCAACCACCCCGCCAACACCAGTTTAATTTATCGCCTCTCATCAATGCTGGTTCTGATCTTTAAAAGCAGACACGACTGTCAGGGATGCAGTTTGGAAGGGTTACACAGGCTACATCCACCTTTTTGTCCATCTTCAATGGGCAAGGTTTGCATGTAACGGAGCATTTTATGCGCCATCGTGATCACCTCCCCAAGGAAAGAATTATTTGGAAAATAATTATCCATAAAAAAAATGTAAAAAAGGTGAAAGCATCTGGTAGTATGTCTGGGCATGACTCTGAAAAAAACACATCCCCTTTCTGGCAGTCTGTGGCATCCGAGTTTATTTTTTTGTCAAATCATTATATGTAAAAGGAATTTCTCTAGCTGGAGGTGATGATTAGCTCATAATCAGATCTGCATGTGAGCTATCAGCCAAAACAGAAGCCCTTCATCAGAGATCAAACTCATGCCAGGTGCAGTTCTGACTGACAGATCAGAGTTGCCATAGTTTTCTTAAAAGAAAAAAAAAAGAGAAATGTAGTGTAACCGTACTTAATAGAATCTCAGGTAAAAGGTAAAGAATTGTTGGTGGACAGGTTGGCCCTGTAGTAGAAGTGCACCTGTAGAGTGCAAGTCGCTCTCTGGGTGCACTTGCTCATGAACCATCGGGCGTCTGATTAAAAAAACCTGTGATGGCGAGTCATGAGTCTCGATACGTTCTCACACACCACACGTTTAACTATGTCACACGCTACACAGACTCAGACCCAACCATTGACATTAACATCCCCCATTCCTTACATTTGACTGATAGATGTAAAAAACTAGACTTTTGAAACATATCAGGACCTTCATACAAATACAATTGGTGGGGGGGTGGGGATTGAGGGGGATGGGGTTGCAGTTCACGTGAGCTGGCTTGCGAGTCTGACCGTCAGTAACATTTACTCCAGTCCAACAAGCAGCATTCATCACATGAGAAGTAACCCCCCGAACGGAAAAGACAAAGAGTTTGACACGATAATTAGAATAATCCACTTGCATAGTAATAACACCAGCGTGTGTAGTGTTCTGGGGCGAGTCACAGCCTTCGACAGTCCTGTCTGTGAGTGTGTGTGTGTATTAGTGTGACACGGTGTGCTCGCTGAAAAACAATCTACACACACTCCGAGTAAACACAATGAAAGGCATTGCAAACAATTAGCGGAAGTACCTGGCAATCAAATATACACAAGATTCCTGAATGGAATCAAAATATAATTCCCTTTCACTAGGTTCCTAGGGTTCAGGAAGACCCCTCCCCATCCCTCCTTCTCCTTTGTCCAGGACGACAAAGGAGAAAGAAAAAACCTTATCGCTGAGCATCGTAGTGTTGGTCTGCACTGATTTACAGCTGCGGGCAAAAGTTGAGCTCCGCTCTGGGGTCAGATTTCCACAACCGCGTCCCTCGAGTAGAGAGAGCGAAAAACTGAGGAGTTCACTGACCTGGAATCAGTGGCTTTCTGCCCTCTTATCTTAATCTTTTCTTCAAATTCAAGTCATTTAAACTGTTGCCTTCTATGGCCCCAACCCTCATACAACATGTAATAAAAAGGGACAAGCACAAAAATGAAAACACATAAGCATATATGTTTAACAGAACAGGCTCTCTCGGGCCACAATCCTGCACTGTCTGGAAGCTTTAGCTTAAAAAAAAAAAAACCTCCAGTGGAGAGAAAGACGAGCAGGCCACTGCCAACTTTCCCCCAACTGACGAAATATGGCAACAGCACAGTCCCACGAGGGACACACATACAGAACATACATACAGAGGTACACAATCTTGAGGTGGCAATGCCCAGGAGCTACCTCTTTTAGGCCAAAAACAGAATTACATCCTCTCCCCTCATTTCTCAGGATATCGCAGGGTGCAGTTTTCATCCCTCCACTTCCCTTCAGGATGCCTTGGACTAACTAGTCCGAGGAACAAAACTTCCACAGGGAACTTTATGTTAACCTCGCCTATTTTCACAAGTCAGATGAAGGAAAATGAAAGGGATAGCGAGATAAGAGCTCCTTATCCCTTTCGGTTCCTGGTTCTCTTTATCACACTGAACAACACGAGGAAAAGGGGGGAGAAAGGAAGAGGAGGGGCCTTTGACCTGGTGTCCATCTCAGTCTGATAACAGAAAGGTGCACACACACACCCACAGACAAAAATATCAACGAATGAACACACACACGCATGCGCGCACACACACACACTCCAGAGATGTTGCCTGGGGAAAGGTTTCGTAAACAAAATTAAAAACTCTACAAAAATAAAATAATTGTATAAAAAATGCTTTTACATATACACACACAAAATTAAATAAGCATTTACTTTAGTTTTAAAAAAAAAAAAACATTATTGCACAAAAAATGAAAAACCGGTTGTTCTTAAGTGTATAAACTGTGAAAAAATAGTAACACTGAACCTCAGGCAGCTTGGCTGCGAGGGTCAAGACGAGGTCAAGTCAACTTGGCAATGGCTTCACCCCCAAGTCCAACGAATTATAAACCAAAAAGTAACGGAAATAGACCTGAAACAAGATGAGGAAAACAAAATACTGACAGTAACATAATACTGGAAAAACTACAAAAGTGTGAACAAAAGTCATGCAGAAATGGAAAGGTTTAGATAGTAGGAGGAAGATGCAGAGCTGAGGGCTGTTGTTCCATGTCGTGGCAGCCCCAGAATGAAAACTGCTGGTCTCTGGTCCTCTGTCTGCCTGTCCATCCTCCTTCGAGACGAATGAAGAGCCAGGGTTTGCAGCCAGAGAGGAGAGGGAGGAAAAAGTGAGGGCTGAAGGGTGTGGGGGGGGGGGTTGGGGGGAGTGGTTTCTATCTGCTGAGGCTAACCGGTAGGCTGTCCCTCTTTCTGCGCCGCCAAGTGTTGCGGGTATACTGTGTGTGCGAGTGAGCGTGTGTGTGTCCGCGGTTAGTCAGAACAGCGTTGTTGACCAGAGGCGGGTTGTGGAAGCCCTTCACGTTGAACTTGACTTGGTTCTGAGGAGGCAGAGAGAAGAAGAGGAGCACATAGAAAAAATGATGATGAGCTCAAAAGGAAACCATCTTTGCTCATTTATTTCGTTTGATAATGGAATTAAACATTGGTTCTAGTTATGTATACTGACTAATCCCCCCCCCCCCCCATGTCCATATTCAAATGGGATGGGCAAACAAACAAACACAATACGTTAACCAGTTATCATAGGTATAACACTGTAATGTGACAAAATAAGCCCTTATGGACATTTTTAATTTTAATTTAATTTTATATCACATTTAATCAGCTCTTTATTTGCTAGTAAGAACGCCCTCTTTGGCAGTTTAGTTTGTTTCCCATGGCAACAAGGACCAAGCAGATGTCGCAACATCAGGCCTCAGAGCTGCAGCATTATTATTTACTATCAGTTATGGATTACAGATGGCAATTGCAATTTTAATGTAACGTACCACACAACTAGTCTCAAGAGAGTGAGGAGAGAGATAAATAAGTGTGAAAAGAGAGAAAAAAAACAACAACTCTTGACAGAGAACTGCTGAAGGGAGACAAGAGAATGAGATGGAAAGACGTGTGTGTGTGTGTGTGTGTGTGTGTGTGTGTGTGACACAAGGTTTGTCTTGACAGTGCATTTGAGTGTGTTTTTTGTGGCATCCGGCTCCTACCTTGTGTGTGTGGCTGGAGTGGGGGCTGGGCTGAGGCTGGGGGCTGGAAGGGGCGGGGGCATGAGCATGGGCTTGGGGGTGCATGTGGAAGAAGGGAGGGAGCCCGGTGTCTATACACACCTGTCTGCCAGGTATGGAGTGCATGGTTAGACCACCGGGCAGTGAGACGCGAGCCTGGAGGATGAGAGGAGTAATAATTAGTGACAGGTAAGAGAAAAACTATATATACTGTTCCTAACTTGCATCTGTGGTCTTATTAAAATTAGTCTATAGTACACCTGAGATAAGGCTTATCTCTTGATTTGTTATTACACAATACTTGGGTGTTGATTGGATTTAGAATAGATTCTTGATTGCTAACGTTAAGTCTATGAGCGATGGCGTAGAAAGGTTACAATATACTTCACGTTCATCTCACAAAAAATTAAATTACATTTTTTTTAAATGCTTGCAACTGCTGCCTTTCTTGAAGATGAACTTAAAAGATAACACTAGCATGAGCAAGCTAAAGACCGTCCGGGTGCTGCACCGTTCTCGCAGTTGACTTTTGCATCTTTCGTTATTTTTCAATCTTAATTCTTATGTGAAACCGTTCTTTCTCGCCCGCCCCTGATCTACAGTGTCTGTCTCCTTTGCTGTGTGCCCACCTGTGAGCCTGGAGGCATGAGCAGATGGTGTCCTCCCATGCCGGGCTTGCCCGTGCCCATGCTGAGGCCTGGCGGTAGAGCCAGGCCCAGGGGCGTGAAAGACGCGTATGGAGGCAGGGCGTGATGAGGGATTGGGCACGGCAACGTAGAATCAGAGTCCTGCCAAACGCACAAAAGAGGCAGAGATGAGGAGAGGGGCTGACAAAGAGTAAGTCACTTTGAGCTTCTGTGTGTTTTCATCTAAATAATAAAATAAAATAAGATGCAAATTGAATGTGCTTCCATTAGCCGGGCAGAAGACAATAAAATAGGCAATAGAGCATGTTTTTATGTGAAGTGGGTGACAGTATTACATCGTTATGTTGGAAATAAGTCAGTCAAATTTACCAGTTTGTCATATGTGTGTCATACCAGCTAGTGCTGGTGCATTTCATGCTGTCAGGAGACTGAATTATGCATACATACAGGAGTTCAACATGGTAGCTGTTATGTCAATGTCAGAATTTATTTGAGCAACACTGCATGCTTCCATCTGCCATTAAGAATACACATAGCAGATGTGTATGTGTGTGTCCTTACGTTGTCTGATCCAGAGAGCGAGGAGACGGAGGAGGCTGATGAGTGCTGCTGGGGGCTGGAGATGGACATGGGGGAGTCTGCGCTGTGAGGCGAAACCGAGTCCCTCTGCTGCTCCTCTGAGCTGACACTGCCACCGTGCACGCAGCCGGGCTCCTGCTCCGAAACCGGCTCCTTGGGAAGGGAAACTAGAAAAGAAAAAGAAGAGCTCAGGATGGATGGGACCCAAAAAACCGAACACAAAAAAAAATCCTCATTTTACTTTGTGGATTTTATCATTTATAGATTGTCACAGTTTCATATTTTCTATTGCTATCATAGACTATTAAACATCCTTGACTCTGGTTTGTGATTTAATGAAGAAGTTCTGTTTTAACTGATGAAAATTATCTGCTTAATGAAGTCGGCATCAGAATAATCATTTATCCAGAATCTCCTCTCAGGACATTATCGCTGACAGCACAGGCAGCTTTTTCCTCATTACAGGATTGTATACTGCAGTCTGCGGAATTGTACCTCTGTTATCCGTCCGTGCCAGATCCCTGCCCCCCCACTTATTAATGATCCAGTCCCTGTAGTCGATCACTTCCTGGGTCAACCTGATTATCCTGCCCAAGGTGCTGCGGGGAGAAGAGGGGAGAGTTTAGCAAAGTGCCACTTTTATCTACGGTACCTTCAGCGCTGTTAAAAGCGGACTGGATTCTAACCTTTCACAGTCTTTGTTGGGATACGACCGTGCAAGCGGTGACACAGCATGACTCAGGACAGTGTAGGCATAGTCAAACACCTGCTTGACGTGCATGGCACCGTAGGAACCCCTGCCAACGTCATTACCTATATGAAGGCAAGACAAACACAATGCAATCGTAAACAGTAAGGTAAAGACTAAAGTAACCTCTATGGGTAGGTCTGAGTAATATTCAACCTTTCTATAAACATTCATTCAGTTTGATATTTAATATTACACCGTATGGCCAAAAAGTGTTCTGTGGTCAATCATTACGATACTTTAATGTGTCAAACAGTATGAAATTCAGATATTAAAGACAACAGGTGTACAATTTGTAAGTGATTATTGCATATATCCACTTATTCTAATGGAATAACCTGTGTTTGTAGAAAAAATAGAACAATGCAGGTAAGAACGGGTGCAGTCTATACGTGGCATCTGACCCATTTATTCTGTGTCCTGTAGCTGTTTGCTACAGTGTAATTCTTAAAAACTACCACCGGATGGCACTAAAATAAGGAATTGTCAAATCCTTTTGAGACAACACAATTAATTATAATGGATTATCATTTTAACTTTTTAAAATGTTATATATTTTCTTAAACCAGAAACTATAAGCCTCTATGACACAAAAGTCAAATATTTCGCATAATGTATTCATAACCTAAAATGGTATTACCACTGGTGCAACTACAGGTCATTAAATTATCTGGTTGAAGCTTTTGAATCTAAGAAGATTGGTACAAAGAAAATGTGTGCAAATACATTAAATCTTTATCTGTGTAAGGTTCACTTTTTCATCATGACTTTTCTTTCTATCAAAGAAAACTGGTTTGTTGACTCATTGATCATGGTCTATCTTTCATTGCCAACGTTGTAATACAATTTCCTGCCTTTAGAAATGTTTCTGTCTCAATGATGCTTGTAAGTGTTAAAAGAAAAGTGGTTTGAAACTGTCTATTACATTGAATCTCTTACAGTCTTACCCTGACTCACTTCTAGTCTCTGTGATGATGTACTTCTGCTGAAAACTGCAGTTTGCAGAGCTATTTGTTCTTACAGACAGCTATCTACTGTATGTTATTTGACTGTAATCATTGTATACACACCTGGAAGCAGCGGGTCCTCTATGCAGAGCATAGATGGCCTGTATCCGTTTGTCATGGACTTCATTATCTCCTCTTTGGCTATGTACGCGCCACCATTTTTGATGCGAATCCCTGTTTTCAAGTAGTTGAAATGGCGGCCGTACAACTCAAAGAACTCTATCAGCAAGACGCCCAGGTTCTCCTTGGGGTTCCTGGCATCGATACGAGGATGGAGCTGGAGAGCAAGGACGTGGAGACATGATTATTATGCATTAATACACCAAAACTATGCAAATATATTTCAATAGCACTGCAGCTATTGTACTGTCACGTGTGCTGTATCATCAAAAACATCAAAAACACTACAACTCCAAACTGCACTAATGCTGATTCCTCATCCTACATGTTTTCCCCTTTAGAGGTGTGTATCTGTGTGTTACTGCACCTGTAGGAAGCTGATGACCATGAGGATGAGGCTATAAGAGCTGATTCCCCCGGTGAAGACTTCATTTAGATCTCTCTGCAGCAGGAATTGCTTCAGTACAAAGATCAAGTAAGGCAGCACTGGATACTTCTGAAAGTGGAAGAAGAGACAGGCGTCAAACTGTGGACTAGAGCAGAGAGAAAAGAGTGAAGGAATACATTTTAAGAAAAAGGTAGATTAAAAACTGGAGTCTGGTTCTGGTTGAATGACACACTGAGGAGAAGTGATGCTTTCAGATTAAGTATATAGGATTCAGAGGTAATTCAAATGGGAGAGCAAATTATCCAAATGATTATAAGGATGTAATGTTGTCCTTCAGGGGTATGAATCTTTAGCTAAATTGCTATTTAATTTGGTGATTCCATTCAATTAAATTATTATTTTATTCCCTATTTAAGTCTATTTAATTTTTGCAAAACATGATTTAATTCAGTAGCTTTTGGGCATTAAAATGTAAATCTATGCAAACTACATCTCACAAACTCCCTGCTGAAGCCTTGACTATTGAGAAAAATCACAGATTCAATCCAATTTCTCTTTAATAAGTAGATGCAGTTGAATTGTTGTCATTTAAATTCAGTGCAAATATGTATCTAGCTTCCAACTGGGCCACATTTTCTAAAAAAGGTATTCAATGAAGCTTCCCAGGGCCTGTGACTTGATAATGTGCTGAAAACCCCCAGAGGAGCTGGGAATAGGAATTACAAAACTGTTCATTTTCCAATAGAAAAGGCAGAATAACCTCCTGGCAGTTTGTGTCTGTGAGATCTGTGCCAGTGGAGCAGCAGCAGGGGCTTGGTTGACTTCTAAAATATGCTTTTAAGAAGTGCGAAAGAGACTTGGAGGCACGCTGATCCAACTGGCATGATGACCTCTCAATGAGACAAGACTGGACTGGAGTGTGTCTCGCCTGCACATTAACCAAATCAGCTATCGCTGGATTAATGCTGAGTGCGGTTGTCAACAGCAGGCTTTCAAGCTGTGACATGTATTCCCAGAGAAATGTAATACAAATATGCAACAGCAACAAAAGGACAAAAGCCAAAACCTGACAGCTGGCTGGAACATTAGCACCTGGAATTCCTCTACTGCATTAGCTACTAAAAGCGTAACTGAAGCAGGCAGAAATCCACCTCCAGCAACAATTCTGTCAGTGCCACGGGCTGAGATTCACCTTTGCTGCGTAGATTTTGGCAGCTTCTCATCTACACACAGACTCAGTTTGACTTAAGTGGAGATTATAGCCAGCGCTGTTGCTGTTGCCTGTTCCAGCTTCACTCTGGAAATGATATGAGCCAATACGAGATTGGAGTGAAGTAAAGTGTAACGCTTTGAACTGCATCGTTGCCTCATTCACAGAGGGAATTTCCAACGTTCTGTATATAGACCCCACTGTAAAATGGCAATTATGTGACTCCTCTGGTGGGTTTTTTTTTTTTTTTTTAAATTTAAATATATCCATGTGACCTTTTGCTGCTCTCTTCCTCCATTTCTATGTATTGCTTTAATAACATGTTTAGCTTGATTTCATTTACAGGCACAGGACAAAAAAGCAGGAAAATGACAGTGCAGAACACGGTGCATGTATACGTTCCTCACTGTGTATGTTATTAACTTACCTAACCGTATAAGTAATTTATTAAGTGTTTATTGATGGATTAAGACCCCCATATTTGAAAATTTGCTGCTTTTCTGTTGTGTTAATTCATCATAAATGATACATTCTGGGATTTCTGTCTCAGACTTAACAAGCAGGTTGAAAAAGTCACCGTACACAGTTTTCTGACATTTAACAGACCAAATGATAAATTGTCAGATTAATCAATGATGATAATCTTTTGTCACAACTCTAATCAGATTACTTGATGTTTTAGAGGTTTAAACTCATGTCAGTGGCTGTAATTCACACAGGGACCTCAAACTGCATGAGAAAACTGGACTTTTATCACTGTAACCTGTGGATTCTGACAGTGACGCACCTTAACGTAGTCTTTAATGAAGCTCGCCGCCTTGACTCCGGTCTCCACATTGAAACTGATGTCCACCTTCACCTCGGTCTCCTGGTCTGTCAGCTTTATGATTGGCACCTGAGAGAAGAAGAAGTGACGCGTGTTAACAAACATTATGCTCAAGCCATCACCTGAGGAGATTAAAGAAAGAAAAAAAAACCAACATGAGCGTGTGCGCTTACTGGCAAGTCTTTTAGATCACATTTTCTAAAGAAACCAGCTCATACAAAATGATAATCCAACCGTAAAGTAATTATCGTTTCTGTCAAAACAACATTGAAGTTGGCAGCGGTTTTCCTGGTCGTGTGCACACCCCACAGGATGATTGTGCGTGCTACCCGAGTTACTATTCTCAAAACGACTACTCTACGACTGCTGCTATAAACACTAGCTGACTTCACCGCAGCGGAGGCCCACATGACCCGCATTGAGGCTTTTTATGCATTTTTCTGGATCTGTGGAATAATAGCCTGACCATTCACTGGTGTTTTCATTTTATAGACGGCAGAAAACAGAAACCAGTATATTCTGTTAAACAGGAAGACGACCATTAAGTCCACCACAGCTGGCAGAATACGCCACCTATCATGCAAACAGATGGAAGACACTAATTGTGTCACGCAGGTTAGTGCACCTCTTTTAGCTGCAGATAAAAAGAGCGAATGTGCCAAAGCTTTACACTCCTCACTGACCATTTAAAGTCTGACAGAACTTTTCTAAGAGTGCTGCCAAATTTTGATTTGGCTGTTCCAATTCCCTGCTTGGTTTCCCCTTAACTGAAGCTGATATATTATCACAAAATCTAAGAATAAAAACATTTAATAAGATTGAAATGAAAGCAAATATTTCAAATGAGCCGTAAAACAATTCTATGACACAAGTCTGTTTGGTATTGTGGCGTCGAAGCTCGTTTTGATAAAAAAAAAAATCGCTCCTGTGTCTGATGGACGTGTGTTGCTACGAACCAGCATGGCAGATTACTCACTGTGGCCTTGTCCAGCACTTTAATGGAGAACGGTTCTGCAACGTTATGCTTGCGAAGAGCTTGTTCCAGCTCTTGCAGCGGGGGGCGCCCCCATTTCCCAAACACCACGAGGTCGATGTCACTGAGGGGGGAGAAAAAAAAAAGAAAAAACGAACAGTCACAATTAAAATACTTAACAACCGAAACGTGCCAAATATAGAATGCTCATTAGCAGTTTTCTTTCATTATAAATAATAAGGTCTTGCCTGGTTGGGAGGTACAGCCCTGTGCTGAAGCTGCCAAATATTTGGACCTGCAGAAACACAATGAAGTGTTAAAATATGAACATGGGGAGCAAATATCAACGACAAGCCATGAGGATACTATAGAGGAAATGTGGGACTCCGAGAGAATCAAACACCTGTTTCTCGTGGTCTCTCACATTGTAGCGCAGTCTAACCATGAAGAGCTTTTGTCAGTAGAGATCCTGTATCGCACAACAGCTTGTTTTGTGGTGACGATGTATATAAGCGGCTGAAATGTTTGCAAACTAGCAGGAACAAGGTATTTCCGGCCTCCACTTCAGAGACGATACACGTTGCCAAGTTGACATCGCTGCCAAATTAAGTATACAATGACCAACTGGAAGGGGGGGGGGGGGGGGGGGCAGTGGTGATGGTACGCTCTGTTTAGGGTCTGCGGGTGAAAGCACTCCAAAAAGGAAGCCGATTGGAGTTCTTTCCCCCCCCCGTCTGGGAAATACGACAGGGCAATAGCACAAAGACAGGCCGGGATTAATAGGTTGAAATGAAAAGCGAGCTGGTACAAATCAGAGGCCTGATCCATTTACCTGACAATCTGGCTCACACTGGAAGTGGGGGGCAGAGAGAGAGAGAGACTGGCAGACAACAAATCACCGCCGCGTGTGTTTTACATGATTAAGTAATGAGAAGAGGCATTACATCAACCCTCACCTTGCTGAACAGCACTACCCAACCTGCTGCGAGATACTCTACTTATTCTACTTCTATAAAGAGCAAGGGCCTCCAAATATAAATCAGTGCGCTTTTAAAGTTAATGCTGCACGAGGAAATAGAAATACACTAAAAATATGATTACAAAAAGTCTGTTTGTAGAACTTGCAGCAAAGGTGTTACAACTTATACTATCTTTACTTAATAAGTGTCTTCACAGTCACAGTCTCTTAAAAAATCCTGTACATTTTAGCATGTTTCACAGTCTTCTAAGCAGGCAGACCACTCAAAACGATCTGACCTAACTAACCAATAAGATAACGACAAATAAAAGTTCTGCAAATTCTGACTCACCTACATAAACTCCTGTAAAAGTATATGAAACAAAAAAAAACCCAGTATAAATATACAATATGTTGGTATTGTCTTGTACAAACACTGTCTGACCTAAAATAAACCGATGTAAAAAAAAAACAGCATCTCAACAGTGATTTATGAGCAACTGAGATCAACGTTTGTCAGCGTGCCAATAACCCCCACCCCCTTCCAAGAATGCCCTGTATGATTTAAAAGATCACCCTCTAAAGTATAAAGATCCCGACTGAGGTGGAGAATTGATCCAAATAAACAGAGGTGTATATATAAATGTGTGTATCTTACATCTGCAGTGGGCCACAGCTCCTTGATGATCATCTCTATCCGGTTCACCACCTCCTTCCTCATAGCTGCCTCCTCTGGTCGTGGAGACATGAAGTTATAGAAGTCCATCACCTCCTCGTGGAGTCTTGGTATTAAAAAACAGAGACAAACAAGGGTTATTCTCACCTCATTAACACTTACACTACATGCAGTGCCACCGTTATGACACCTGGACCGAGAAACCAGACTGTACATGATATGAAACATATCTCCCGTTTTGGAGTGTTTTGTATTTTTTTTTATTGCAAACTTGTACAGAACTAACAATCAGATGAGGAAATCTTCTAAAAAAAATCAAGTTAAACACAGATATGAGATTTGGCATGCTATTAGGAAAAAAGGAAGAAAAAAAAAACCCCTCTCCAGATGGCCCAAGATATGCTTCCTTGTTATCACTGTTCTGGTGAGCTGGGAAAGCAGAGTAACAGTATAATACATCCTACTGGAAATACTCTATTGTGTAGTCGATGTTTCTACTTTACTTTAAACCCTGTCAGATTAGCAGAAGAACAGGATGTACAGCAATACACTGGATTAATATTGGCACTGATGTTGAAATTGGCTGAGTATAAACTAGACTCGACTGATTTGGACATGTCTGAAGCTTGGGTGCAAGGTGCAGTGTGTTGAATTTAGCGGGATCTAGTGGAGCCGACCTGTCAGAAATGGAGCACAACATTTATTAGTACGTTTTAATTAGTGTGTAATCACCTGAAATTAACAATTGTTGTGTTTTTGTTACCTAAGAATGGACCCTTTATGTCTACATAGAGGGCTTTTCCTCTTACATGGAGCCTGACATGTTGCACCACCATGTTTCTACAGAACAGACAAACCAAACACCGCCTCTAGAGAGGACTTAAACAGTGTTTTTTTGTCTTGTTTTGTGTGCTTTGTGGCCACTGTATAGTCTATAGTCTACATGCTTGGAAGGGTGAGGGGAAGGGCGTATTCAGTTGGTTGCAATCTGCAACCTCGCCACTAGATGCCACTAAATCATACACACTGGTCCTTTAATTTATAGCTGTTTGAAGATATTTTCCCCCTTTTTTTAATTAACACTATTTTAGAGTCATAAATATGTGAAACCAGAATCAAAAATCACATATTTTTTTAAGGATCAATTGTCATTTGAGTCAAAGCTTGTTTCCTAACCTAACCTGCCTAAAGCAAGTCCTATGCATTAACAACTGTAACCCTAACCCTCCACCAAACCACTTACCCAGAAATAAGCAAGTACTACAGGGGGTCATAGTAAGGACGGATGGTGACTTTGGAGAATTCTTATCTTAACATCACTGAGGACGTTTGGTCCTCACAAACAATGATTTTTGATTGTGCACCAAGGTTTTGAGAGGGATGTGAAAAAGAGCTTAGTGAACCGCTGTGGGACATATTACTCACAGTTACACAGTCTTATTGTTATTGCAGATATGGTTTTTTGTGTTTGGCAGCAGAGGGGCACATAAAATGTAAAGGTTTCGGACCAGTCAAATGCCTCAGAACAGTGGATCTCTGTTCAACCCCGTGGCCATTCATTTTTCTAGGAATGCATGCCATGATGTCAGTGTGAAATACAGAACAGGGAGACTGTCACAATCAATTACCAGAGCCCTGGAGGAAATGCAGTCAGCCCATGTGCCCAATCCTTAGTGAAAACTCTCTGCCAGCAAGCCAGTTAGGCCAGGGCCCATACATGCCACTGACTGAGGGCAAAGGTATTGTTGGGCCCCCCATAGTCAAAATAAGTGTTACTACAGCCGTCCTTGACACAGGTTTAGAGTCAAACGTCATTATTTTATAACTTCAGGACACTATACGTAAGTGATCAACAGGGTTCACTGTTGCAGTCTATGACCACACTATCACTACAGCCCTGTATCTATCTTAGAGTAGATGTGTTTAACAGATAGTTTTCTATTAATCAAATCCAAATCCCCAGAATTTCAATCCCGCAAGAGTGAAGCAACCATTGTATTTTCAATTTGGGACGCAAAATCCCTCTTTGTAGGGACTTCAAAGGACATCCCTGAAGGCAAACCACTGCAAGAGCTGCTAGTGCACAAGCCAAAACTTGCATTAGAAAAGTTGTAGAACAACGAATTACCACAGCAAATGAAAGATGTTGCTCTTTTACGATTTGCGGATCAAATTATCAACGAAAATCATAAAAATTTCCGTCGACAAAAAGGTCAGCGCAGCTGGGCAACTTGGCGTCGAGCGAGTGGAGCTGCTTTCATGACGAACACCGATTCCTTGTACAGAAAATTCCCAGATGGGTGCAACCGGCCATTACAAATATCACAAGTTCCTGTAACACATTTGGAAATTCCTTGGTCATTTGCCTTGTGAGGGGGGCTTCTGTCAGAGCAAAATAACCATAATTATAACACTAAAAATATATACTCTAATATGTACATGCTCAGTTACACAGCTCTTACTATGTCAACAAGTTTGGCCATGTGCATTTACACAACACCCGCAACTCCTTTAAAATTAGGAGGTTGTTATAAAAACTGAGAGGCAACTAAAAACTAGTAAAGCTGTACTCAGACTGTCTTCACAAACATTAATATTGTTGCAGCAGTCTCTTTTAATCAATAGCAATATGTACATAAGTGCATAGATAATTATGTACAAGTCCCACCCCTGTCTGTCATGTCACACTGATGGACAGCTCCAATAAAGAATGAACTGGAAAAAAAGAGAAGAATGTGACTGCTACCAAAATAACTCTTAGGGAAAAAAAGCCAATTATTCATAATTGACTACAACAGAGTAAAGAACATGAGCATCATTTAACTTACTGACAACTACGAAGTTTTGCTTCGTTACATCACAATCACTCTGTAATAAAACGTAGTTTAAAGTAGTAAAACATTGAAAATAAAGATTGCTCCTTTAATATAAAACTTTCAGCATGCCCTACATGTGCAGAGAGGGACTGCTTTATGATGAGGTGATCATCAGGAATAGCTCAGGCACACTGGAGAGAGTTACTGAACAGAAGTTACTCCACCAGCATTACACAAGTTACAGCGTTATTCAACCCCGTTAGCTAAAACCTGAGCAGGGTCTTCTATCATTATTTTCATAAGCCATTTTAGCGTTTCAACTCTGCTTTCTAATTGATCAGAAATGTTTTGGCTTCACGAGAAAAAGTGGTTTAAATGTCGTGTTTAAATATCTGGTTTTCTAACTTTGAGTGTGTTGCTGAAAAGGGGGAGAACCGTTAACGTCAGTTAGCTGAGTTAGCTTAGTCAAGTTCACAAACGGGAAACAGTTCAAAGCAACACATCCGGTTAAAGCCGTTTAAAAATACATACATTTAAAATTAGCACCACTCGATACACGGGTGATTTCAATAAGATGTGTCTCCTAACTATTAGTCTTAACAATTTGATACAAATTATTGGGTTTTTTTTGGGAGCTCCTAATTCAAACTTCAGCACAATGTCACATAGCTTCCGGTGTCTGCCGGTGTCTTTACCCAACTAACGGCAGCTTTTTTTTTTTTTTTTTTTTGCTATCCAGCTAAAACAGCCTTACTCCAGTGTAATGGATGCTCTGTCGTATTAAACACTGCGTTGGGAAACGAACGTATAACGCGGTGTGTAACGTGATATTTAATACACATAGTTGCACGAGAACCAACAACGTATTTCATCCATTAAAGCTGCGAGCAAGACATTATGAGGCGTTCAGCCACTCACCCGAGGACTCCGGGGTTGTACTTCCTCGTCTTCCAGGGCGTCCAAGTGCTCGCATAATTACCATTAGTGCAGTTAGAAAGCAGGTAATTCATCCCATAAGTGCTCGCCTTGTTGTCACTTTTCCTCCGGCCTGGATGGTGACCGTGTGTGTGATTTACAGGTGCGGATGGGTGAACCTGGTGACGCTTTACGCCATTCTGCTGTACATTGAGAGCCGATTGCTGCTCCTGTAGGTGACGGTGGTGATGATGGTGGTGGTGGTGATGGTGGTTGTTGAGGTGATGGTAAAGGTTGACATTATTGTCTATGCTGTCGCTCAAGTTAAAGAGCAGATTGGCACCCCCGACGTTTTTATTAACATTTCCACCCATAGTCCTCTCTACTGAGCAGCTGTCCGTCCCTGAATCCAGCGAGGAGGAGGACGACGACGGAGAGGCAGCTCCCGTCTTCTGGGGCAAGGTTTTCCCCTCACCTGGTTGAGAAGTGTTAGCCGCGGTGAAAGAGTTGTTCCCGTTGGACATCGCAGTGCCGTTCATCATCATGATGCTGCTGCTGCTGCTGTGATGGCTGCTGCTGCCGTTGATCTTGCTCGATGCCACATTTTTTAAAACAGTCAGCGCAGCGATATTCACGCACTGGTTGTGGTTTTGATTGTGGAGCTGCTGCTGCTGCTGAGCGGAGAGTGTCCGTACTCCCTGAGAGGTCTCCCAGACGTGCATCCATAAGGCGTTCGCAGGTCCTTTCTGTTCGGGCTGAATCCAAGCTACCCTCGGATCCATTCAACTTCTCTCTCTGGTTAAAAAACCCCCTCCCCGACAAGTATCTAACTCACACTGGCGAGCCCGTCGTGATTCTGCGCCTTCTCCTGGACCTTTCAAAATGTAGCTATGCTGTCCGGGGAATACGAAAAGAGACGTTTTTAAACATTAAAACCGAATAAGGACCATTGATAAAGTGGCCCCTATAACCGCTAGCAGGGGGAAAAAACGCTAGTCGATTCCTACGGGAATTCAATATGGCGTATTCTCTTCAAATCCATGCGCATGCGCTTTACGAGGGGTTTCTTTAAACCATGACTGCGCCCCCCCCATCCGCCCACTCCTTCATCACTCCTCAACCGGCGGAGTGATGAATTGCACAGAATAAATATATGAATTTTGATTTTGATAAATATTTAATTGAAGAACAAATGAAGTACATACTAAAAACGTAAATAATGAATAAGGGGCCCCTGGAGAAGGGCCTGGGGGATCCAGGGGTCCTTGTACACTGCCCCCACCCCCTTCACCAATGGGTGGGTGGGTTCAAAGGGGATCCCCCTCATCAATATGAGGCTGGCTAAATCTCACAGGAATGACAGTTTGTTAAAAATATAAACACAAATAGATATCCTAGGGTAGTGGCACATATTTGAACTGAAATTAGAAAGGTGTTACAAATTTATATGTAAGGGTACCTCTATTAAGGAGGGATCTGCCAAAAAATAAAAAGCCCACTGTAAAAAAAAAAAAAAAAAATGTTTTGGGGAAAAAAGAAAAAGCAACATGAGTGTTCAACAAAAATATAATTCACATAAACAGTAGAGAGGGAGACCACATTGTGTTGTCAGCTGGCATCTGAAATACTGCTGGGGGGCATAATCACAACCTCTGGCCTTGAAATGCTGCTCATACACACACATACATACCAACGGGAGAAACCCACATTGCATTCCACATGCTAACACACCGAGCCTTTTCACTGTGTCTAAGTGTAAATGGAGCTGCTTCCTTTTTCTGTTTATTATTTCAGATGTACGCTGCCGCCCCTGGATCCAAATGCTCATTTTCAAGGGGCAATACACAGCAGGTGGTGTTGATCACTCCAGAGTGTGTATGCAGCCCCAGCCCCAGTAACACCCCATCTCCCAGCCCATTAAGCTCTATGATGGAGTGGAGGCAGGCTGGATAAGGCATAACCGGCACCTTCTGGGATGCATGAAAAAAAAGAAAGAAAGAGAGAGTGAGGGAGAAAGCTTCTTGCATAATCCCCGCCCCTGCTACTCACGTGCAGCATGTGACAGACTCAAGGAAAACCCCCCCAGAGCAAACTATGTGTCAGCTAGGATATGTAGCTCTCTCTGTAACACACTCAGGCATTCGCACAGCTGCACACTCCCACTGTAAGCCTGTAGAAATCTACTATCTTCTTTCTATTGCCTCTGTATCATACACTGTGAGATACGCAGGCATTTGAGTGACACACCAGATTGAATAGGTTATTCCTCTCATCCTTCATGTCACAGTCTCGGCTCAAGCCAAACGCTGCGGCTATGTGCCAGTGTGCGTGTGTGTGTGATTTCAAGGCTGGTTTGCCTCATTGTCAGCTTTTATGGGATTACCACATTGGTGACGAGTGGACCATAGTTGACAGATGCCTAACACACACACACACACGATCACACACACACACACACACACACATATATATATATATCTATAAATATATATATAAATATATATATATATATATATATATATATATATATAAACAAAGAAAGGGCTGTAGGAGTCAACAGTATGCTTACAGGCATAATAGTACAGCAGATAATATTAAGGAACCAGGCAGTTGTCTGAGGCTGCATGCGGCTTGAATGGTAATGAGGCCGCAGCATGTTCTAGATATTTAACCCACATTAGCGGAAAGCTGCATTTACACTGTTATATCAACGGTTATTTCACATGTCTGCACATTAGCATATTGCCTGTAGTTTTTCAGCCCGACTGTGGGGCCATACAGTATAACGAGGACAGTGCCATTGATGCAAAGACATGGCAGACATCTTGACTTGACATAGCAGGAAAAGTACATGTGTAGATGACTAATTACATTAACAATGGCTCTGTTCCATTTAGGTGATCCGGTTAGTTAGCAATCATTCACAAAACAAATGCAAACATAAGTAGAATTCGGTGTTGCTGAAGCTTTTGGGCACTGTAAAATAAATGTTATTGTCTTGTGTACATTTCAGTTGTTACTCTTGCATAATTCATACATAATTACAGAAATGTGCAACAGCAAATGAAAAAGCGCTGCCTACAATCTTTGTCTGCCAAAGGGTGTTCTTTTCTGTATGTCTGACTTTTCACTGAAAATAACTGGATCTGGGGTGGAAAATATTGCACCCAATTGCTGTTTCCTCATTAGACAACATTTACCTCTTGAAGGCAGGCAAAAATGTACACGTATTGTTGTAGTACTGTGGTGATAATTTTAAAGTGAAAGCAATTGTGAAGAGGCCACCAAAAGATACTTAAAAAAAAAGAAGCTAGCCAATAGCAGCTAACACTATGCTACATTGGACAGTGCATACTTTGGCCAAAATACAGAGCTAGCTTAGCCGTAGCCCCACCTAGTAGAAAAGTCACACCATAATACTGGCCATGACTTATGTTATATGTGATTCTTCGACAACAGAAGCAAAGTAATAGTCCAGCAGCATTTAAGACGTGCTAATGTGCTCCATCAACATGAAAGGAATACTATACAGTAGTTAATACATTTTAACATTGGCACCATTTGTATGAGTGAAATGCACTTTTTTGTCCTTTTGTTAGCATGTATGAGTCTTTACATTTGTTTTAATGCAACTCTTTCACATATTTAGCTTTTTATCAATCATGTTTTTATTACATATTTTAAACCAACTATACCTAAAAGTTATGTTAATTAGGGTGTATTCTGTGTCTTTTTTGACCAACAGGACTGCCTTTCTGGTTAGCTCATAAAGGGACAGAGGGAGTCCTAAGAACACAAAAAATTGCAAAAATTGCACATCGACTACTCCTATCTTTGCCTGTAGGAGGTGACATTGCAGGTCTAAACTGCCACAGAAGTTGCTTTTCTTTCCTGTAGGTGGTGTAGTGTGTAGATGTAGCCTGATATTTGCAGAACAGAAACATGAAAGTGTGAGTTTGTGAGTTACAAGACAGTTCATTGAAATGCTTTGCATATAAAAAGAAAATCCCTCGGTGTCCCGCTGAAGACAAATGGCATTATAGTCCGATGGCAGCCTCAGTAAACGCTGCTTGTGTAATATAGTGATGCAATTACGAGAAGCGTGGATAAAGAGGATACACAGAGGAAATCGCCTGGAAGAGACAGACAGCAGGGACCTCGAACATGAAGGATATCAGTCTGAGTAGCCTTCAGCGACACACAGCCTTCATTTTTCATCACGCTCACATACAGGCGGTCCCATAATTTATTGACTACACACCATGTGTAAAAATGATGACAAAATGAATTTATTTTACATACAACCCATTTTTAAAATTCATAATGACATGACCTTGGCTGTGACTGTTGTTGGAAGATGTCCTGCAGTGTGAAAAGAGGGATCTGATGAAGAGTTATGGGAAGGAGCTGCAGCTGGAACCTCTGGGCAAAGGCACAATTTGGAAACTAAAGCTTCAGTATAAACATTGATCTACAATTTGCTGTGAAATGTTGAGCTTAATAGGCGACAATATGTCATTTACTCTAGCACATGAGTTTATGTAGTGAAAGATTTTACCAAAGCGATGAGAAAATTTAACTTGTTTCCAATCTGGATTTTTAAAAATGGCAGTACAAGGCAAATTATTAGTATGACATGACTGCTGAAAAGTAAAGATGTGGCTTGTATTCAATGTACTGTAAAACAATACCATACTAAAAGAGACGGAGAGGATTCATAGCTGCATTTCCTTTCTATTTTCCTGGTTTCTTCTTCATTCTCGGTCTCTTAATACCTCCACGACTGTCCCCGAAAACTTTGACTGGAATGATGTGTTGGGGCAACGTTCAATTCTTCTCATTTCAGGCATGGTTGAGTTATTGAGAGCTATGCTTGATCTCCATTTGATTTCCCTGCAGCCCAGTGTCCGGGGACAGGCCTGCTACAGTCTCAGTCTTTACAGGACAGAGATGCGGTTACATTTTGGCCTCTCCTTCAGGAGAAAGGGGGGTTGAGGCGGTCCATAGAAAAGTCATCCAGAGGCAGGAAAATGAGTTGAGTTTAATTTAAGGTCCCTTACTCATCCATTTTCATTCAAATGGATGTTAAAAAGATAGATTTGCAACAGATGACTCTTGAGGATGAGTGAAAACGAGAAATGTCCGCTTTGCATTTCCAGCTTCGTGTTCCATCTGGAAGAATATGCAGATCAGCGGAGAGTCTTAAAACGAGAGAGAGAGCTATTTATTGCTTGCACAGAGTGTTATAAATCCAGTGTATTACTGTTGAGGTATGCTCCATTCACTATCTTATTTCCTCTGGAGGAGCGCTAAATGTTGCCTCTCCTGCAGGCACAACACTTCCAGCACATTCAGTTCATTGTTGAGGTTCCTCAGTGCTTTATGGACATTATTACCAAAGTAATGGCAACAATAAAAATCTTTTTAAGATGATGGCTTTCAACTGCTGCTTGCTCCCAGCTCAGATGAGATCATTTAACAAGCCTGAGACCTGTGTTTCAATCTGTTTCCAATGACAAAAAAAGAAAAAAAATCTGTATCTTCAGTGTTTGTTCTTACATCAGAGCTACATTAGAAAAAAAATATTATGGGAATGTTCCTTGCAGTCACTGTAAGCAAATACCTTTTTTGTAAAGCTTTCAGTGCCTGTAGTGTTTTCTAGAGGAGGAAAGGAATCAACGCCTTCCTGCTTTTCGGGTAGTCCTCAAACTTAGCAAGGTACCATCTGCAAAGAGAGCAGAAAGAGCCATTTTCATACATTAATACAAGTATTTGCTTCACAGTAAGCCATACACTCCATGAAAACCTTCTTCCTGTGTGTCTCTGTGTGTGTCTGCATGTGTTATTTTTCTTACTTGTGGTGGGCCACAGCCCTGCTGGCGAGGACCACTGTGGTGAAGAGGGCGAAGGCTGAACTGTGAACAGAGTGGCCGGCGAGAGCGAAGCCAGCCCACTCTGTTATCTCTCCTAAGAAGTTGGCTCCAGACACATATTCAAACATTCCGCCTGCGGGTGGAAGGCATAGAAATGAGGACAGGTATGCTTGTCTGTTCATATGTTCACCGGAGCAAAAACAACCCAAACATTTACCTTAAGGGAGAAATAGCATTATATGGATTTCCATGTAGCAGACATCAGCAACTAAATGACGTTTTCAACTATCTCTTGATGTGATTTTGAGTCTGCACACTGCTAAAAGCTCAAAGTGCATCGACAGTCAATACAGCTCACTATAGGTGGCTGAGCACTCGCTACTTGACTACAGGCTGTGTGTGCGGTAGTGCTGCTACCCCCTAATATGAAAATGGCAGATTCTTGGCTGCATGGATTCCAGACATGCCTGGAAGTTCATTTGGAGCAACAGAGCTCACAGCTTCCCCCCCCGCCTCGCCTTTCTTCACTTTATTTTCCATAAGGGTCCGGGACAGATTGTTTCAACAGGTTCAGCACGAGTTCAGGCTCAAGGTGCTATTGTTGTGACTGCTATTGCTGGTAAGCGGAGCCAATTCTCTTTGAGGAGCTGCTATGATTACTGATTGATTTACAAAAGCCAACAACCGGTGTGTGGTTTAAATTTTCCTATTACAGTGTGTGAGCTGAAAAAGCAGAGTGGTAGATTTTATTTTGCTTTTCCAATACATACCGACCCGCAGGCTATTTGTCAAAAAGAATTAGGAAATGGGCCAAAATCTTGTTTATCCCCCCCCTTCACTTACAAGTCACATCTCATAGAATGACATCCATTTTCACATGGTAAAGGTCATACACTGTAGAAAATATCCACCTTTTTCCATCTGTTTTTAGTCATGTTGCAGCCTTGACCTTTAAAATGCTATTTTTAATGTCAGTGAAGCTGGATAAGAAATAAACCGATAGATAAACATTCAAAAAACATTTTAATTCAGACTTGTTTGAACAAGTGAAATTTTAAAAAGCAAGCGCAATTAATAATTTTCAGGGTTAATCGACTTCTTTCAAGATCTTATACAAGTGGAGTGATGCATCCCTTGTTTTAAAAGGACACAGTTCAACATTTGGGGGAATACTGTTAGTTAAATTAGTTTACATCTTTCATTTCGTATGTTAAAAGAAGGAAAACATTTTTTTTTTAAAGCAAAATGATAAAAATATGAGCAAGAAAACAAAAATAAGAAATCAAATATATCAAAATCCCAGTAAACAATTCAAATAAGGTGTTCCATGTTTGAAAAGGAGTAGGGAGAAGTTAAACACTTTTCTAGTACACCCTGTCCCTTTTCTTTTTTTTTTTGCTTTAAACTTTAAATAAATAAACTTTATGGTTAACATCAAAGCTTAACTATTCACCTCCAGTGTCCATGAAACCATCTCAATCAAATCAAACGAGGTTGGAAAGAAACCATCATCATCAACATCAAACATCCATCTCATATCCGTTCAATATATTATTTTTAAAAGACTCTTTTATATCTTCACTGCAGTTGTTCCATACATTAACTCCTGTGATTTTGACACTATGATTGACCAGTTGATTTTTTTAAACTCTGAACATGATTTGGGCAGTTTTAAAGTCAACCAGACCTTTATATTTTAGTGTTTTTAATATGATAAAAAAAGCAGGTTTGTTGGTTCTCTATAAGTAGTTTTGTTTAAAATTCTTATGGCTCTTTTTTGAAAGATGAAGACTGGATTAGTGTTTGTTTTATATATATTTTGCCACACTTCCACACTAAGTTATATATGGGAGTATAAAGGAATAGTAGAAGGTGCATAACGAAGCTCGAAAATCTTTGGATTTATATAGTACTGCAATTGATTTCAACATTTTAACTTTAATATAACTCATATGTGGTTTCCATCATAATTTATTATCTATTGTCACCCTGAGTACTAAATACTTTCCTTTGCTTTCCAGCTGAGAGTTAGAAGGTGATTTACTGTAACATAGTGTACAATGATAAAAGAGGAGATTTGACTTGCAGATTAAACTATTGAGCTGAATTATTAAGCTGTGGAGGTGCTCAGAAGGTGGATTTAGTTAATTTTCCCCCAGTTACAAGTCTTTATGCAAAGCTAATGGAGGCAACAGCTGGCTATAGCTTCATATTAACCATTCAAACATGAAAGCGGTACCAGCCCTCTCATCTAACTCTCCGTTAGATTAATATTTTTTACAGTTCATAGACTGAAAGCTTTATATAGCATGAGTCACAAATCAGTCTGGCCACCATAGTGTAGAGTGACACATAATGTGCATATTCCAGTGTAGGGCTGATTTGCCGTCTAATATGATTACTATCAACTCCCTGTGGTTTAGAAAATTACTCTTTCTGTGTCAGCTAAAGCAAAACTACACGCGAGCTATATGAGTATTGTGAGTCACTTACATTCAAGCTGAGTTGCACCACATTAGAGTCAAAGCAGCAAGAAAGCTTTTCATACACTAATGTAAAGGCTCACAGAGGGCATGGCGGGAAGGCAAAGATAACTAGTGACAACCTGTGATTGTGCTCCCAGTGTGATCCTGTATAATCATGCGACCACACTGGGAAATTAGCATCTTGCAGAGACCGCTGTGTTCTGTGCCATGATGTAATTACTGCTTTCTTGACTTTTATGTCACTCCTCGGCAGCGCTGGAAAAAGTATTTAAACTCTCAGCTAAAGTAGAAGTGGCACCACGATGTAATAGTAAGTGTCCTGTATATAAAATTAAAAATACTCGCTGAGAACAATGGACCCTTTCAGAGTCTAAAATCGAAGTTTTTTTTAAATTATAGATGGACCTGGTGGCCTAGTAACTACAGCCAACAAATACAGTGAATAAAGCAGAGTAAAAGGACTACAGTGTAGAGGAGTTACAGTACAGTTTAAAGCATCAATACCTCTCAAATGTACTTAAAAGCTGCACTTTACTAAACATATTTTGTAACTTCTTGTCTGAAGTTTCCCTTCTCTGAAAGCGAGACGTAATAGGAGTATAAAACCTGTTCGCTGTGGTGGGAAAAATTATTGGTCTTAGTGTTTTGATGACTGAAGGCTTTACCTGTGGGAATCTTGTAACCGGTCTCTCCGGGCTTTCTTAAGTTTCTCAGGATGTGGTCAGAGTGCACATTCACCAGCCAGCCAACAAACCACAGTGCAGACCCTGGAAACCAACCAACAAAAAGGTGCTTTAGTGTGACATTTTACTGACCAAAAGCCAAACAGCTGAACTGTGTTTTGAAAAGTTACACTATTCATGCAGTGTTTGTATGTCATGTTGCTGCCCTGAAAACCTATTTTCTCCATCAGCTTTTTAGTGTGAGTGATGTCGTCCTGCATCAACCTTTTTTTTTTTTTGGCCAAAGTTCAATTATACATTTTCTAGTTTTTAGTTTTTTCTGTGCTCTGGTGTGAAGTGGGCAGGGCTCAGCCGGCAAAAGGTGATGTCACAATCCTAAACACCAATCACAATCGAGCTACAGTATATTTGAATCAAATCTGATGATTGGCAGTTCATTTCACATTAAGAGTTGACTGTCAATCAAATCTAGTCAAATCAAATCCTTAAAGTCCTGGTGACAAATTGAAACTAATGCTTCAGGGACTGTAAAATATGCCTGAAATATAGCATTAATTTATAAATACTAAATGTGTCGTGATTATTTACAGTTGACCACTTACACATCCTGGATATCTGGGATGGTTGGACTATGGGAAACCATATACCTAAACATCAGCCTTGTTCCAGACATCATGATCACCACATCTCTAACTATTTTCAGTGATTCAAAATGAACAGCAATTCAGTCTTATTATCAGGCAATATAAATATAGATTTCTGACATCATATTTACTGAAAATTGGGACATATATGAAGGTCAGTAAGAGATTAAAAATAGTGCTGACTGCCCCATTTACACAAACGACTCATTACTCCAGACAGTGTGAAATATATAGAATAATATATAGATATAGTGTATACAGTACATACCATATATACCGCTAATTGAAAATCTGCCCCTGTTTACCCCGTTGGGATGGTAGAACAATATTTGATGTAACAAATTGTTACTTTATTTTATATCTGATAACAACTTGTCACATTTCTTCTCATAATACATTATTTCTATCTGAGTTGTACTCTCTTTTCACTTTGTCATTATCTGCTCCAAATGCACAATTTTATAGCGACTGTAAGGGAGCTGAGGGACAGTAAAAAACGTACATTCTAAAATGACCATTTCCTCCGTTTGCATAAAGAGCGAAAGGAGCCAAACAAAGACACAAAATGGACCAATAGATTTGAATGATAAGCCTGTTTTTAAGCAAAGTCTGGCCATTTAATTACATTTTTAATGGATAATGATGCGGGGAAGGGAAAGAAGAGGGGTAGAAGAGATGAACTGGGTGAGATTGACATCCTGATATCCTGTGTATCATACTCTGTTCATCTCTAATTAAGTTCAACTTTATCATGAATAAGATGAATATGTTATTCATATTATTTTACCCTAATCTGCACACACTATGATATACTACTTGTACTTTATTAACCAAGTACTTACATTTGATCATTTTTAAATACATGCAAATGTTGACTGAAATTGAGTATTCTTCTTGTAGAGATTGTTAAAGTCAAAGCTATCTGTAACATTTTTTAATGACAACATCCTTCATTATAAAATATAATCAATTTATTATGTCTCCTGTGCTAATGCAGCACTACTTTAATGAGTGTTGGCAGTCTTTCTGCAAAACTAGATCTATTTCACACAGAAAAAGGGTGCAATTCACATGTCCCTTGTAAAGAAGTGGAGGGTTACAGATGCAGAAGACCTACCTGCGATGAAGCACGGATGCGTAACCCAATCTGCAGGGTAATGGGCATAATGGCTCAGGTACCTGATCTGCATGTAACCGTTATAGATGCAGAAAACAAAGGCCAGGGCGAATGAGGCGAATGGGGTTGGCTTACCTCCTCGAATTAAAAACGGATAAATAAGGGATCTGTGGCAGGAAAAAACATATGAATGCAACATGTTATTTCAAATACATGCTTTGACATACAAAGATCTATTAGTTAACTAGTCCTAATATAATGTAATGCACATATTTGCATTCTGACCTCTTCTTGTGCATAATAATTAATGATGATTATCCAGATATTAGTTTATTTGATGGGACAGCTGCTTTACAAACACAAAGACACACAGACACACACACTGGGAACCATCTATTACAGTATGCTGATGAAACTAGTTGAACATTAACTAGTGCCATAGGTTCATGGTGACACTGAATGTGATCACCTACCTCTGAACATAGTGGCAGAAATACATGGCTATGATCAGCTGATTGGGCAGAAGTGAGGTTTTTGCAGCTGATGTCCACACCACCAGACACAGAGGCAGCAGGAAAGCAGGCAGCTCCTGCACGAACCAGGCAAACCTGACATTTACTGGAAATCCGTATTTGCTGGTGGCATACCGGCCGTAGGGGACATTCTCGAAAAGCAGAGTCACGAAAGTGCATGCTGCCATAAAAACCATAAAATAAGCCAAACAGTCCAAAATGTACAGTTCCTCTTCCTCCGAGGAGAAGAGCCTGGAGATTAGGGCGTCCATCACGGCGGTGGAGAGATGCTTCTAGCTGCTGTGTTGCACACTCACCCTTTACTACACGACACACCCCCTGACCCCTCACCTTAAACCTAACCAGCCCCCTCTATATGTCTACACCAATGGTTTAAACCTATGCAATAGGTGTGTCGTGTAGTACAGTGGGTGTGTCGTGTTGCGGCTGCAGCTGGATATACCCGGCGGCGGACACCATTTTTGTCCTAGGATGGTGAAAAAAACAGCCATATTCTACCTCTGATTGGTTGGTGGGTTTAATCATGAGGACTGAGATTGGTTAGTTTGACTACGAATATCAGGGTAAGCCAATTAGAGGCAGAGTAGGGCGGGTTATGACTTCGCCGTCCTAGGAAAACAAAAAGAACAGCTGTGGTACTGCTGCCTCTGCCTTGAAATATTTCCATATATATTCTGAGTCGCTTTAGGCAAAGTCATAACATTTCAGCAGTAAATAATGTAAATTTGAGTGTTTGTATTGCTTTTACAAGACAAAATGGCTGAAACGAGTTAAAACGGACATGCTATAAATTATGCCATACAGTACACACACACATACGCCCACCACCTGACTCATGGGGTTCCCTCCGAAGGCCAATCACAGCCATGAACATATATGGCTTTGAATCTTATCAACCAATCAAAACGCTCGGTTTGCAAATGCGTCATGAATAAATATTCATAAAGTAGTTTGCAATATATTTTACCTGCTGTAAACTATCACCTAGTTACCTTGCCGCCCGCTACACTGATACATTATATTAGAAAAAAGTTCGCTTGCAACTTCGTTTGTGCGACGTTCAAGCTGTAAATAAATGCAATTATAATATTATAATATATATATCAAAGAACATTGTGTTGAAAGTGTGCGAATTTTATATTACAATATAGCAATTAAAATTAGAATTCGGTGTGATAATATTTCAAGAATCGCACGAAATGTTCCAAACTAAGAGAAATGTTTTTATTATTTTATGTCAGGCAGATTTTAAGACCAGCCGGAAAGGTCCTGACTCACGTGCGTCAGAGGCAACACGTTTAACGCACAGTAGAAACACAATTTTAGCCGAGCTGTGATACACTTTTTATCTGCGTCCTGTAACCACGTCGCTCCGCAGACTTTTCTCCAGAGTTCTCTGTTATTCCGAAATGGGGAAAAGAGCCAGGCAGCGGCAGAAAAACCAGCCAACAGGCAGAGACGACAGAGACAACGCTGTAAGCTTCACACTACTTCTGCTGCTGAAACTCCTGCTAATGTTAGGTGCTCAGTCAGGCCACACACCACCTTTTATTTAACGTTGCTACTGGCCAGGGGAGCTCAGGACTGCATCTTTATGAAACTATGAAACTAGCTTCCGTTAACTCAACTATTTTCAAAGCCATGTGTGGCCGCTTGTCACCTTTAACTTTACGTGTCTCTTTGTTGTTTGGAGAGACTTTATGTTTATTACTGAGGTCGTACTAAGTGGTGGTGGCGTACTGGAGTGCACTATATTGACTGGTGTTACTAATATTTTGCCTCCCTCATGTATGTTAATGGTGTGGACAAAATATTAAGAACACCAGTAAATATAATGCAACCTAATACACAACCATCACCAACTATGACCTCAATCATAAACAGAAAGTAGAATTATCACCTTTTTGACAATGTCAATAAAAACTGAAAACGTATAAGCTTCATAAATGTAGAATTATAGTAGAGCTGTTGTATTAGATTGGATTTGATTGCACAGATGTACCTAATAAAGAGGCCAGTGAGTGCATACGGTATGATGGAAATGACAATTAGATTATGCTAATATGTAAAATTACATGTTCTGCAATTCTGTATAGTTTTCCAGCAAAAAAGAAAAAAAAAAAACATTACATGACTCTGTGGTGCTTTTCCAGTTATCAATGACCCAAAATGATATCCATGGATCTGTGTGTTTCAGGGCTGGGGAGCTGGCTATGCCGACATCGTCAAGGAAAATAAGCTGTTCGAGCACTACTACAAGGAACAGGGCCTGGTGCCTGATGGAGAGTTCGAACAGTTTATGGATGCAATGAGGGAACCGCTGCCAGCAACCATCCGCATCACTGGATACAAGAGGTGAGAAGGACAGATTTATATGCCTAGTTCATATTCTTTTTCTTTTGTGATGCTCAGCACTTTGCAAGATGCTTTAAAATCAATGTGCCTTTTCCTTCAGTTAGTGAACGCACCCCTAAAATCATCATTCAAGACTTATGAATCTGTAGGATCATTTGTAAAATTACCAAGAGACGTAAGATACTGCTCAAGTTTGTTAGAAATCTTAGAATTTATACTTTATCTGTTGTAAATTTCTCACCTTTTGAATTCCCATTTTTCAGGACACAAAACGCTTTTTTGCTTATCTGCAGTCTCTTGATCTAAGCTCTCATGTTTGCACTTGAAAGGAAGACAGTGGTTTAAATTATTGGATTTTTAATGTTGGATCACTTGTTCAATTTCTCCCTCTCTCTGTCTCCTTCTAGTCATGCCAAGGAGATCCTCCACTGTCTGAAGGAAAAATACTTTAAGGATATTCAGGAGGTGGAGATCGATGGCCAGAAGATGGAGGCACCACAGCCTCTCAGCTGGTAATGCCTCACACGGTTTATCCAAAGATTACATGTCACAGACACATGTAGTCACTTGACACCATTCACACATATTAAAGAAGAATTCACACTGTGCTTGTCTCGCTCAGGTATCCTGATGAGCAGGCCTGGCACACCAACATGAGCAGAAAGATCATTAGGAAGTCTCCCCTGCTGGAGAAGTTCCACCAGTTTCTGGTCAGCGAGACGGAGTCGGTGAGTCAAAGAAATAAGGAGAACAAGAATGTCTGAAGTCGCCAAAAAATAAAGACATTAGCTTCATGTCCATGTTTTTCCTCTCAGGGTAACATCAGCCGACAGGAAGCTGTCAGTATGATTCCTCCTCTCCTCATGAAGATTGAGTCTCATAACAAGGTAAAAGAAGTGCTGTCTTTGAAGGTTAAATCTGTCAATACTCGTTATTTTCTTGCCTCTGCTCGCAGGAAAACGCACATTCCCTGCGGCTTGATAACAGCTGTGTTTAAAAAATATATATATATATAAATTTTAAGTGATGGCACGCATGTGTTTCTATTCAGATCCTGGATATGTGTGCAGCTCCTGGGTCAAAGACGGCCCAGCTGATTGAGATGCTCCACGCTGACATGGAAGTGCCATTTCCAGGTGAGAAATGCATATTAAAAACTGGGAAAACTCTTATAATAATTCATTTCTTTATATTTTAATTGGAAAAAGAGTGCCACTGAATTAACAGTATTTTAATTTGACCCATGCCTTCATATTTTCAGAGGGCTTCGTCATCGCCAACGACGTGGACAACAAACGCTGCTACCTGCTGGTGCACCAGGCCAAGCGTCTCAACAGCCCCTGCATCATGGTGATCAACCACGACGCCTCCTGCATCCCCACCCTACATGTCCAATCAGACGGCAAGAGGGACATCCTCTTCTACGACCGCATCCTGTGTGACGTGCCCTGCAGGTCAGCAGACATGAGGGTTGTGGTTTTTGAAGTCTGAGGAGGAAGTAGATAATGTTGGGTATCTACAAAAAGATGTTTCTTATATTTCCTTCTTAATGTTTCAGTACAGGATTAGCGGTAAAACGTCGCCCTGGTGTAAATGCCTCCTTCACTTGAAGTGTAGCATAATTTTTTGCGGCCAAAACAAGAACCGCCTTAGTTTGCAGTGCTTGACCGAGTTTGACCAGCTGTAGCACTGAAGCCAGGAGTCCATGCCAAAGACAACAGAGGGAGAGGGAGAGGGGAGGGAAAGCAGTAATGAAGACACTGCAAAGCAGGCAGGCAGGCAGGCAGCAGTGATGTGAGCAGTCAGCTAAAGCCCGGCGTTTAGAAAGTTTGTGCTGCACAGACATTTTTGCCCGGTGAGAAGTGTTGGGAGGGGTTCTCTGGTGCTTTCTGACCGCCGCCGCTTGTTTGCTCTTGTGTTCACGCAGTGGGGACGGCACGATGAGGAAGAACATAGACGTGTGGAAGAAATGGACGACCAGCAACAGCCTGCACCTCCACGGGTGAGCAGAGAGAGTGCGTGTGTGTGCGTGTGCTCATAGTTTCGTGGTAACAAAGAAATTCACACACCGGTGTGAGCAACCAAATTGACTAAACGGCAAGGGAATGGAGTGTTGTTTTGGTGCTAATTAAAAAAATAAGATAAGTTGGCAATATTACAGAGTGTGTATGTGTGTGTGTGTGTGTGTGTTCTGCAGGCTCCAGCTGCGCATCGCTGTGCGCGGTGTGGAACAGCTGGCTGTGGGAGGGAGGATGGTCTACTCCACCTGTTCACTCAACCCTATAGAGGACGAAGCTGTCATAGCAGCACTGCTGGAGAAGAGCGAAGGTAACAAACACTAACAGGCTCATACATTTACTGCAATATGTGCTCCACTTTTCTTGTTTTTCACAAATCAAAGTTTAATTTCAGTTTTGTTTCATGCAGTTACTTTATTTCCTTTTTACTAAAATTTGCTTCATGAGTATGTTGATTGATGTGAGGTGGCCTGCTTATTTTTTGCTTTTCACTCTTAACTTAGAATCACTATCAGCACACACAGGAAGAACACATCTCAGCAGTGACTTAATCTCACAGCCTTAATACAATTCTCTCAGGTCTCACAGGTCCACATTTGTGAGAAAATCACATGACCTGACTGCACCACATCCACAGCAGAGATCAGAGTAAAAAGGCTAAATTGTTGCTTACAGCATTAACAAGCTCGACTGACTTTGTGTTCCACTGATGCTTAACTTATCAGTGCAAGGACACTTCATTCAATTCATATTCAGCGTTATTTGCATGTTATTTGCCACAAACAACCACTAAACCAGCTGTTTTTCTTATTTGTTAGTCTGGGAGCTGATTTCTAATTTAAAAAATAAGCCTTTCACCCATCTGTTGAACATAATATATATTTCATTAAATGCCATCATTTCGAATAATTAGCTTGTTGCACAATAATGAGCCTGTGTCTTGGTAAACAGGACAGATGTTTGTATCTGCTGGTATGAAAACAAGCCACCCTATAAAACACATGTACAAACAAAAAGGGTTTGTTTTTAATCCTGATAATAACCATCTGACATTCATGCGTTATAAATCAGGTCAGATTTTCTAAGGGTGCAGGGTCAAGAGCAGCTGACCTGCACAAGCACACTCTTGCTTGCACACACTTGCTTCACTTTTGATGGCAGGAAGATTGCACAATATATGATAGGAAGATTGTTTCTAAATATAATTGCTCAGTCTTTCCTTGCCAAGCTGTAATTTCTCTCCTTTCACATTGCCAGGAGCTTTGGAGCTGGCTGACAGTTCTGCTGATCTTCCAGGACTGAAGTGGATGCCTGGGGTCACCTCCTGGAAGGTACTGGAATGTTTCGCCATTACAACCCCCCCCCTTCCCACCAAAAAAAAAAACCCAAACCAATCATGGAAACATTTTAGCATCAAAAGTCCGACTGAATTTTGTAGATCTGTCTTGGCTGCATGTAAGTTTGGTCGCATCAAGCACTTAAACAATCACCGTCTCCGTATTGTAGCTGATGACCAAAGATGGCCAGTGGTTCTCGGACTTTTCTGAGGTTCCAAGCTGTCGCCACACACAGATCCGCCCCACTATGTTCCCGCCAAAAGACCCAGAGAAGCTTGCTGGCATGCATCTGGAGAGATGGTAAGAAAACAGACACACACTAAAAGTTTGTACTTATTATACAGTGTGGTAGACTGTGTGCCTCCCAGAAATGAGCAAATTCTAAACTAAGACTATGAAGATGTCTTGTGAAGGTGGAGATTTGTGTAAGTCTTTTCAGCTCGGAGCATTCTGTTCTCACGAGCGCAGAAAAACAAGCAAACACTTTTCTCTCTTGATTGATGCCATTATTAGCAGATGAATGGGTTTGCTACATTTTTCTTGGCACAGCTTTGTACATGTACGTACACACTGTCTGCAGGGATGTATGTACAAGTACGCACCTGCACATTCAGGTGATGATGTCATTTCTCCTCTGCAGCCTTTTCTTTAATGTTCAAACTGATTCTGTTGGCGGCCAGCAGAGGGAGCTGTTGTCACATGCTGGCAAAGCTGAGTTTATTTAATGTTGGGGGGAAAAATCTTTGTTTATCTTCACAGTAGGTGGCACCATAAAACTCAGAGGCATTTGTGTGTGCATGTGTGTGTGTGTCCAGGTATTCCTGAAGTTATGGGGACATAAATGTGTTTGCACAGTCATGTTTTGGGGACTAGCCGACCTTATGGGGACCAAAAAAGTCCCCTTAATGCAAATCATTAATTTTAGGGTGAAGACTTGGTTTAAAGTTGGTCTGTGTGTGTTTTTATGTCAGCATGAGGATTCTGCCACATCACCAGAACACCGGAGGTTTCTTTGTGGCCGTGCTGGTGAAGAAAGCCCCAATGCCTTGGAACAAGAGATATTCCAAGGTACTTCTCTCAAACACGCGCACACACACACACACACACACACACACACACACACACACACACACACACACACACACTCAATGGATGATTAACAACCTTACTTGAAAATGGAAATGGAGCAGAATTCCCTCATGTGGGTATGGGGTATTGTTGTTGGTCTTGCATTAGACCCCCTCCCCCACCTCCACATCCTTTACCTGTTCAGTTTTACTAACCACACCTGGCGCTTTTCTCTCTATCTCCTCTCTCTTTCTCTCTCACTGTCATTCCCAGCTGAGGAAGGACGTGTCGTCCAGCTCAACGGCCCAGACTGGAAGCTCTCCAGCAGCCACGACCCCCGCAGACGCTGCCCGCCTCCCCGAGAGCGCCGGGGGGGAGGGAGAAGGGGAAGGGGAAGGGGGAGTCGTCGCAGAGGGGAAAGCAGAGGAGGAGGCAGAGGAGGAGGCACCCAAAGGAGTTTCTTTGGCTCAGGAGACAAGCGCCAAACAAGAGGGAGTGTGTGGGTGAGTCATGGTCTGGTGAGCTAATACTCGAAGGAAAACCGAAGGCTCTCGAGTCACAAGAACTAATCAAATAACGTCGCTTATGCACAGAATGAGAAATACTTCTCTCTTCAGACTAACAAACCCATCACCGCTCCTGCAAAATTTAAGCCATTTCCTCCATTGATTTTTTTTGGCAGTGTTATGATCAATAATAAAGCTCATCATTAAAAGCTCTTACAAAATGCATGTTTTTCCTCCATGAAACATTTATTTAAACTATTGACATTGAACATTTTTGTAGGACAGCCAAAGAAAACGTTGTATTTTGGGAATTTCAATAAACAGAAGCATATTTGAATCATAAATTATGTCCGTTTTACTTTGTCTGTTTTCCAGGCCTCCACCCTCAAAAAAGATGAAGCTGTTTGGTTATAAAGAAGACCCATTTGTGTTCCTGACTGAAGAAGACCCAGTCTTCACCACTATACAGTGAGCGGCTTTATGTGTATTAATCATGGAAATGATGATTGATCTCAGCATTGTGGCAGTGCTTAACAGTTAGCTTTATTTCTTTTTTTTGCTCTCACTTAGATCTTTCTACGATTTATCCCCAAACTTCCCAAAGCTCAACGTTCTGACCAGAACCCACGAGGGCAAGAAGAGACATCTATACATGGTGTCCAAAGAGCTCCGCAACGTGCTGCTCAATAACAGTGAGCGCATGAAGGTGTGTGTGTGTGTCTCCTTTTCCCAAAAAGATTTGTGTCATATCACAACCCAGCTTTAATAAGGATTGTATTCAACAAATCAATTAGGGCTGGGCAATAAAGCGATTTTTATATCGATATCGTGATATTTTATAGATATTGTCTTAGACTTTGAGTATTGTGATATGGGATAAGTGTTGTTCTTTTCCTGCTTTTAAAGGCTTCATTATAGTAAAAATGTAATTTTCTGAGCTTAACAGACTGTTTTATGATCTGCCTTTATCCACTTAGTCATTACATCCACATTACTGATGATTATTTATCAAAAATCTCAATGTGTAAATATTTTGTGAAAGCACCGATAGACAACCGTACAATATTGTCTCAATATCGATATCGAGGTATTTGGTCAAAAACATTGTGATATTTGATTCTGTCCATATTGCCCAGCCCTAAAATCAATAATCAGTTATTTCCTTAATCAGTTAATACCAGATGTCAGGACAAAACATCTGGTGTTGATCAATTTATACAGCGTAATCAAACAAACTGCATTATGGTTGTCCAAGCAGAAGCTCACAGACTGGCCAGTTTTTTAAGGAAACAGACATATTGGCTTTACTTTGGGAACATCAGTTTGTTTTTTGTGAATGTGTGTGTGTGCACGCCCATCAGAGGGAAGCAGCCTAACAGATGGGACCCTCTCCTATCCTCATTCCCTCTGGTCCTCTACCCTGTAGCACCTGCACAGGTGGTGCTGTGTGTGTGTGTCAGTGTCTGTTCTCTTCACAGTGTTTGATGTTTCTCACTTTTTAGTCGCTGTCTGCTGGGCTGAACCACTCTTGTATGTTTACCCCAAACAACTTGGTTAACTCCACACATTTATTGATTTCTTTCTCCTCATAATATCTCAAGTTTCACAAAGAAAGTCTAGAAAATGCCGCTTTTTAATAGGTAATAATTTTAATGGGTAATAGTTTAGTATTAAGAGTAATTTAGGCATCATTCTTGCTTCACCTCTCTTATATAACATGCATATTTTCCTATGCAAATCACTGACATTCGCCAGCCACTCCTGCTGGGACATGAGACCAGCTGCACTTTGTTTACCCACAGTTCTGTAATATCTTATACAGTCGACGCCTCGAGCAACAGAGTTTGGCGAACAGCAGTAATTATAAAAACATTTCCGTAACATTACAAACCACAAGAAACATAATTAATCTCTTCTTTTGATTTAAATTACCACCCCTGATTGAGTTTTCAGGATGACAGTAATTAGCAGTGTTAAACCGAGTAGACGTTGGCATCCGTGTATTTGTTTTTGTACACAACCATCAACCATGTGTCAAATTTCCTCAGGTCATTAACACAGGGGTGAAGGTGTGGTCTCGCAACAGTGATGGAGAGGAGTTTGGCTGTGCCTTCAGACTGGCTCAGGAGGTAACACAAACACACACAACACACTGAACATGGCAACTACCAGCCAGACACACCAGTAATCACATTAAAGGACAGGTGCCCAAATGAGCATTTGATGTTTTTCTTGCTGTGGTACTTCCTCCTCATGAAGACCATTAAGATATCTATTCATCATGCACTTTCAATGTAAGTGATGTAAGCAGAGAAAAAAATCCTCAGCTCCCCTTTTTGTGCAAAAATGTATTTAAATGTTTATTTGAAGCGAATATGAAGCTTCAGCCAATCAAATTAGTCAAATCAAGTCAAAGTTGTGGCCTTTTAGTGCCAAATTATGTTTTTGTTATGATCCTCTCAATTTAGCTGAAAACTCACAATCAAGGGATATTTTTAACTAAAAAGACTAATTGTAAAAGATGTCCACTTTATCTGACTCAAATGGGTTAAGTCTCATATTTAGGTAAACTTTAAATACATTTGTTTTTGCTCAAAATAAGCACTGTGGATTTTGCCCTCCATCACTTCCATTGTAAGTGCATTATAAAGGGATCTTCTAATGGTCAGTATGAACAGGAATAATGATTACAGCAAGAACAACCTGCTTAAATGTTCATTTGGGCTCCTGACTTGTTTTAAGACAGACTTGGAAAAATTGGAAACCTGTCCCTTTAAAAGAAATCCGATTCTGTATATTGAGCTATTTTTGTATCTTTAATCTGCAAACTAAATCTGTATTACTGTGAAAATGTAAAGCGCACCATGAATTTTTACACTATAGCTGCACATTTTCACACCAAGCCAAAAATCCTCTTTTTGTAATCATATTAATTTCATGACATGAAGTGATGCAAGAGTCTAATCACGCTACATATTCTTAGATTTTATAATGAATCATTTTTAAAAATAGTCTCCTTTGTGTTTGCACTCAGTTTTTGTATTAAGCATCAAAGAGATGAAGGCAGCTGAACAGCCAGACGGAGGAGTTCACACTAGGACTGATAATTGATTCGTTTTATATGCACCGTGTAACTGTAAAGAATCTGGTCCAACCATGTCCCCTATCTCTTCTCTCTCCTACCAGGGTATCTACACTCTTCAGCCATATATTCGCTCCAGGATGATCATGGTGAGTGTGGAGGACATCAAAGTGCTGCTGACCCAAGAGAACCCCTTCCTCAGCAAACTGGAGGAACACGCTCATGCTCAGGCCAAGAAAATAGGTACACCTTGCACCTTTTAAAAAAAAAAATTGATTTACAGCGTTTAATTCCAAAATGTAAGACGTTTACTCAACTGGACAAGCACTTACTGAAGTAAAACTGTATGATTTAGTGTTATTACACATCTGAGGGCTGTTAAGGTTTGAAACAGACAAAAAGATGAGAGAATTTGGGAGGCAGTCGCAGCCTAGAGGTTAGAAAAGCGGATTAGCGACTGGAAGGTTTCAGGCTTGGTTGGCAAAAAGTGAAAGAGGAAAGTGAACTTCCTGGGGTTTAGTTGCCCTTGAGCAAGGCACTGACCCAAAAACCCTCGCCAGGGCAGCTCAGCAGTTCCAGCAAAAAGGAAACTGCAGTTACACAGGGTCATTTTAAAATATATTTCTATTTATTTCTCCACAGGAATGGGCAGTATTGTGTTGAAGTACATTCCCAACCCAAAGTAAGTCATTTTTAAAAAAAGTGTGTATGCATATTTTATCCTTGTATTTTGAAGTGGTGTCCTGGTTTCTGGTTTTATCTGACTCCCACCATCACCTTCTGTTCTGTTCTGTTCTGTTCTGTTCTGTCAGTAACCCAGCAGAGCCACAGTGTCCCATCCAGCTGTGCGGCTGGAGGGGAAAGACATCAATCCGAGCATTCGTGCCCCGCAACGAGAGGTTCCATTACCTCCGGATGCTGGGCGTGGAGGTCTTCAGAGAAAAACAGGGCGTGGGGCAGAAACAAAAGGACGGACAAAAGGAAGGAAAGGAAGAGGTCGAGGACGGGGCGATGGAAAACGAGGGTGAGCTGGACTTGGAGAACGGCGATAAAAACGGATCATCAGAACCAAAAAGCGAAGGAGACAAGCAAGGGACTAGCAGCTGAGAACGTAGATAAGACGGGGAAGGAGGAATGACTGAAGATTCATTAAAGCTCTAAGAGTTGTTGACCAGGTCCAAGACCACATTACGTGGTAGAGGAGGGTAACACGCTTCTACGGGTTTCTCTGTTCACCACACTGCCACCGCAGCAGGATTCCCTCAGAGATAGTGACTCCCTTTTTGGATTATTATCCCCCTCTTTTGGACCTCCCCTCCTCCCTCCCCAGAATTCAACTTTTTTTTTAGTTAAACAGCTTATTTTATTTTATATATCTGTTTTTTTTCATGTTTTAACCAATTTATTCCACTGACCAAGTGGTATCAATTTTCTTTCAGTTGCGCATGTTTAGAGAGGTTTTTAGTAACTGCCATCTCATTTCTACACCTGTAATTATGCAGAAATGTGGAGTTGATTAAAAGCGTGAAAGGTTAATAACTCTGTCAGCAGTCAAATTATTTTATTTGAACAACATCATTTTTGAAGTGTGAAAGGTATACTCGAGAAGGGGTTGTTACTGACTGAATGAAAGGCAGCTGTGAAGAAATAAATAGATTTTTTAAGGTAGTGGTATTAAAGCAGTGGTTTGCAATGTGGGTGTTGTGGCACCCGGGGCTGTTTCAAGGACGGGCTTAGGTTGCTGCAAGATTTAAGATTTAAAATGAAGAAAAATGTAAGAAATAAATAACTCAACTAAAAATCCTGTTTAATATGCGTTCTGTCCCAGCAAAGACTTCTGATGACAGCTCAGTGAAAGTGAAAGCTGTCCAGGTAGTCAGAAATAATACCTGTCAAAGAGATGGAAAGATTGGATCTCAGATAAAAGGAGATGTATCTCAGCAAAAGAATGAACATCTCACTGTATGGTGAAAGCTACTTTTCTCATGTTTTTTTTAATGGATAGGGGTAGCTAGCTGTCCCCAGCTGTGTTATTCTATTTACTTCATATATATGATGTACAGTATGACAAGTCATCTGCGTGGGGTGAACAGGTGGGAAGTGCATGGTGCAAAAAAATAACTATATAGAGGTGCAGTGCTTTTTAAAAAAAGAAAAGTGTAGGAAGCGAGAGCGATACATTTTTTTCAGTGAAGATAACAACATGAAAAAAACGACACCATTACACTTTCCATGACAACAGCATATTTGCCGCATCTTGTCGGCGGTTGCCACGGCAGCTTCACTGCACAGGATGGACTGACATCTCCTGTTTATTAACCAGTCCAGCTGCCATGACAACAGCCGTCATGACAACCAGCCCCCTCACCTCTCACTGGTGACGGGAGGGGAGCGGAGGACAGAGGGACCACAGAGAGCATCCTGCACTCCTCTGCTCTCTTCCTTCATTTTCTCCTCACTTTTATTCTTTTACCCTCTGCTGTCGCTCTAATTATTATTATTAATTTATGTATTTTTCATTTGATCAATAAACTCTACAGGGCACAGTAGTGTGTTTTACCATTTGAGAGAGGGGCTGTCATGTCAATTCCCTCTGCTGTGGACATGCCAGTGACAGCGCTGTATGCAGAGGCAGAGGTGGACAAGTTGTGGGACATGAAGAGTCACTGTTTGGGTCACATGCCAGGATTGTGTGGAGGAGTAAACCCAATTATTCCCTGATTTCCTTCCTTTTCATTCCCCCCACCTACTGTTTCCAAGTAAAGCAAAAGGAACGTTTCGACTAAGTTGATTTTCTACCTCAAGCACTGCTTTTTATTACAGAGACCAAATTATTGAACAACCTGGCTGAGGGAGGGGAAGGGAGATTGGAAGATTTCTCTTTTCTAAAATGTGAATAAGGTATTTCGGAGCGAGGATAAAGCCAAAAGCAAAAGGGGAGCTGTTTGCGCTGTCGGTCAAGGATGAACGATGAAAGAAAAAGGAAGGAAAAAAAACGCTCAATTTTTTTCGAGCGGCGTAGAGAAGAGCACATGAAAATGGAAGGAGTTGAAAATGATAAAAGCCTTTGGAGGATGAGGAGAGATGAGTGGATGGAGGAGGGGGAGAGAGAGAGGGAGAGGGTGGGGATGAATAAATTGAATTGGACAGATAGAGAAAGGTTTGGAGACGAGGCAAAAGTTGTTACTGAGTCATAGGCCTGTCTGTACGTCTGTGTGTGAAAGCGTGTGTTTGGGTTAAGCCTGCATGTGAATATGTGTGTACACTTCATCTAAGCCTGCCTTTGTGTGTGTGTTTTTTATGTCAGCATGAGAAATCTGCCACATCACCAGAACACTGGAGGTTTCTATATGAATATATGTGTATACTTCAGCTAAGCCTGCCTTTGTGTGTGTGTGTGCTGCTTTGTCAGTGTGAGTGATGCCTTCTGCCTTTTAGTTTCAACATTTACTGCCAACGTACTAATACTAGTAATGACATCAACTCCGCACAGGGACACATACATTCACTTAATGTCTTCATTCTCCTTCATCCTTCTCCCACGGCTCTCCTCTCTTTCCCGTCTTTTACTTGCTGCTTAAAATTACCATCCATTCCTTGTTTCCAGCTTTGTTCACACTACTCACTTCATCTTTCCATTCTGATTATCTTTCTCCCTGGAAGAGCTTTCTGAAAGCACTCAGTCTTCCAAAGCTCAGATTCTAAAATGTTCTCAAAATGTCATCTCAATTTAAGTCTCCCACAACATTTTTCATTGGAGCACTGTTGTTTTTCTATTCTCCATGTTTGTATTATACCCCAAGATACATTTTAAGGTTTAAAAAATGTAGCATCAGATAATGATATTATATAACTAATAAAGACTCTAAAAAGTTCCTCTCTAAAGTTATTTGTCCTGATAACTTGATACATTTTATTAGGTGGATTTTGCTGCACTTTAAAGCTGCACTGAGGAATATTTTTACATTAACAATAGCTCAAATGAGTATGTGTCATATGAAAGGGCTCGCTCATTGTGACAAACCTGCAGAAAATGATCACCAAATTCTACAGTCCTTCTGAGATCTATTTTAGCCTCTTTTAGCCCTATTGTTTTGGTTTTTTGGCCAACAAAACTTAAAAAAAAGTCCCCTTTAAAGTTGGAACTGATTACTTTATGGTAACTAAATATTTATCAAAGTTTTATAGAATAGTTTCTTAGCTAGCTCTTCTAGTTCACCAGGAAGACCACTCCACTCCATTCAGCTTCAGGAAAAATACTGCATTTGATCAGAACCAGTTTCCTAAGAGCTTGTTAACATTTACAACTGATCATTATGTGATGGATTATCTAGCAAATCCTCTATTATTGGTTTAGAAGTGTCATCAAGTGTGGAGTTTAACTAAGAAATCCATCACCTTTTATTGACGACTTCCAAATGTTTGTTACAGCATTTGAGATTTTTTTTTTTTTACAGCCTATCCAACCCAGAAGTTGGTTTCATTAATGTCTTATGAATAAACAGTAAATGATTTATTAACCATACATCAAGACATTTGTCACAGTTGTCAAATGTGCCTTAAATGATGCCAAATCAACTGTATTCTACTAGCCTACACTCACTGCTAACAAGTTAGCGAGTTAGCTTTAGCTGATGAGGAAAGACAAACAAAGCAGCTAAAGACCTTGTTAGGATTTATTGAAGTCCAAAACAGAGTTAAAAGAAGTAGGAGTGAATGTTAATGCATTCATGAGGTACCCAGAAACATGATGGCTAAATGCTAATGTTGCTCTGTCCTCTGGATGTAGGCTATTGCTAACATGTAAGCCAAAATTCAGTCAAAACAGCTTTAAAGGACCAGTGTGTAGGATTTAGTAGCATCTAGTGGTGAGGTTAGAGATTGAAACAAACTGAAATGCCAACCTCCTCCCGCTAAGCGTGTAGGAGAATGTATGGGGGCCACAAAACTGGAGAAAAATATGAGTCATAGAGTTCCCTATGTAGCTATAAAGGGCTCATTCTAAGGTAACAAAAACATTACAGTTCTTATTTTCAGGTGATAATACACTAATTAAAACATACTCATGAATATTATATTCCATTTCTGCCAAGTCTGTTCTGCTAGATGCCACTAAAGTCTACACACTGCACCTTTGAGAGGAGCGACTTTTAAAAGATTAAAATAGTTTATAATTTATTTAGCATTTTATTGAAGTCTCAGCTGGTTTTCTGGCTTGACATTTTATGACATTTTGATTATTTATTACATCAATTGACATTTTTCCATGACTCTTTGTGTGTCACCTTGAACTATTTAAGGAAATTAATAATACAACACGTCCTCTTCTGCTCACCTGAAGATGAATTTACATCAGTGTGAACTGAGGCAACGTGTGATGTCACTGGAGCTCTAATCCAGACACTAAGTGAACTCAGAGCCACCACAGCGCTGGGGATGCTGTCCCTTCTTCACCCCTTTCTTTTATTTTCCTTCTTCCTCCTCCTTGTCCTCCTCCTCCTTGCCCTCCACATCTTCTCCCGCTCCAATTTGATGCTCTTGCATGCTTCATGCCCTCTAGCGCTCAGCCTCGTGGACATGCATATATGTTTGGGATTATATAATCAAGCTGTTACGCAACACTAAAAGAGACTGAGGGAGGCAAATTCACACACACATACAGAGTTAGAGAGAGAGAGAGAGAGAGAGAGGAGGGGTGTTGCTGGTGTGTGTGCACACATGTGTGTGTGTATAGTGGTGGGGGAATCTTGTGTTTCATGTTTGGATTAAACCAAATCCCACTCAGCTCTACACACACACACACACACACACACACACACACACAAAACTGCTCGCCCTTTTAAAATCCGCTGGTAAATCTCCGGTTATGGATGTTGGCTCTGTCTGATAGTGTTATTGTGCAAAGCCTGTGTGTGTCTGCATCAGTGTGTGCACGTGCACCCACAAAATAGGACAATTTTAAGGCAGCCTCCTCTTTACGTTCACACACACACACACACACACACACACACACACACACACACACACACACACACACACACACACACACACACACACACAGAGACAAACCTCGTCCCATGAGATTTTTTCTATCTCCGATACACACACTGTTCTCCAGTGTATGACGCTGCAGCTTTCACAGGCTTTAATCCTTTTTTTTCTCTCCCCCTCTCCTCATCCTGCATGTGTGTCCGTGCACGCTCCTCATATGGTACCATTAGCACTGAATGTGCCATCTCCCAGGATTGGATCAAGGGTTTAGAGCTGAATTCACCTCTAATTTATCAAATTATTTCTCACAGGTGAGCAAACACCCACTCCGGCATTAGGACAAATTAAAGCCTCAAGAGGTACACTTCATTCCTCTTCACATTTATTGTAATCAACAGCGGAACAGCACCCACATCACAATGAATCTCTCTGCTTGCACATCACTCGGTGTCCCTAAGAGAAGCAAAATAAGGACGAACATTAGACTAATATCATGATGAAATCTGCTTCAATCAGTGATGAATATGTTACTGTCTTTTTAAATAATTAGGTGATGTGTACATGTACGTGTTATGAATATTTTTACTCACTAGGGTTTAAAAAGAAGGATTTGACCACAAAATCCCTTCATATCGGTAAAACCCAAGATCACCGAACAGTCCAGGGTCATTGCTTACAAACTGTACCTACTTGCTGCCTGTCAGGTTGACTGATTTCATATATGGTCCAAAGATTTATCCTCCTCAGCAGCATGGAGAGAAAGATGGGGTAGTATGTCAGAATGACAGTTTGGGGTTAGGTACCTGCCTGTGCCCCCAAGTGTGCTGTCTTTAACTATTGCCTCTCTCTTTCTATCTATCCATGTTTCTGTGTCTCTGCCTTCTCAGCTCTCATCCTGTCCCTGCCGATAAATCACCAGAAGAGGAATAATAATATTCTCAAGGTAAATGAAGTGAGGGTTCAGGGCAGAATGCAGGTGAGGGCCAGTTCACCCAGTACATTAACACTTAGAGCACATGGGATTTCCTAAGCTTTTAAAAGCCAATCCATTCAGACTCATCTATCCTAGCAGATATGCTGCTTATAGCTTTACAGTGCTTTACAGCGCAAATGCTGCACCAGGCTCTTCAGCAACAGTTCTGGAGGCTTTTACCGTCACTGAATCCTTTAAGAATGCATGAAACGCTCCATATACCGGCTGTATTAAAAGAACAGTAGCTGGAGGAGAGAAGGATGCAGAGTGTTTCTGTTGGTGCCCATGGAGGCGTTTGTTGATGCGGAGGTTTACTGCTGCTCTGAAGGAGTCTGCTTGCAAAACAATAAAAAAAACATTACAAAAAGACCAATTTGTTGACAGTTATTCAATACTAACGAGCCTCTGCACATGTTCTTTTCTTCATGGTTTAGTTCTCCATTATGAAGACCTGTTTCTCTTTTCTTTTGATTTAGTCATTCAATAAAGCCTTTTTCTCTCCTTTTGTTTTAAAAGTGCCTTGAAGCACTTACCTTACTGTCACGTCCCAAAGGCAATCTAAATGTGTTGTATGAGAGTCAGACTGTAAGATTTTCATTAAGTCCTTCTGAGCGTGCCAGCTCTAAAATGCTTGTGATAATAACCCCCATAGACCAGCTGCACCAGAGTTTCATAAGTTCCGACTTAGCCTACTTTTAAACTAAGTGGTTATTAAGTGGTGATTCATGCGTCATTAGATTGAAACAGGTTGCACAACAAATGCAGAGATTACTTGTTAATACACCCAGAATCTGGCAGGTTGTGTAGCTAACTAGCATTAGCTTTGTAATTTATGACCTGTTTAGAGTTCAGGCAGAGAAATAATATGGAATTTGGTTGACACGTTGGACATGACACTTGATGAAAAGTTGAATAGGTTGTAAACTGATTAGAATTTAAATTATTTCACATAAATAACACAACATGCCTCAGACTAAAGTATGTTACTCTACATTTTGCTAATGACTAACAACTGTAAACCATGTTAGCATAATCTGAACTTTCCTCATTCATTCCAAACTGCATAAATACTAGTAACTTTGAAACACATTTGTAGCTTATATATGTAGTAATGGAAAGTATCTAAGTACATTTACTCAAGTACTGTGCTTAAGTACAATTTTGAGGTACTTGTACTTTACTTGAGTATTCCCATTAGATGCTACTTTATACTTCCACTCCACATTTCTACATTTATTTGATAGCTTTAGTCACTTTTCAGATGAAGATTTGACACACTGGATGATATAACAAGCTTTTAAAATGCAACACATTGTTAAAGATGAATCCAGCAGTTTCCAATCTTTTTGTCCCTTTATACCTTACAAAAAGCAGTGTGTAGTCGGCTCACATTTCAGATGATGTCTATGAGTTGTTAACAGCTCCACCAAATAGTGATTTTTCCTTCTAAACTTCTCACATGGTTTCTTTTCAATAAATGTTCAAATGATCCAACATTTCACAAAAAATCAAAGATTAGAGAAAAAGTCCAAAACTGAACTGAACTGTTTTTTCTTCTTTCCTCTTCCATTAGTCATCTCAGAACCACTCAGATATATATGCTGACCCTTTGGAGGGGTCCAAACCCTAGATCGGGAACCACTGGACTCAACTAGCTAACTGTATATGATGATGTCATATATGATAATATATCAGTTAGAGGGACAAAGTATACTTTCACTTTAATACTGCAAAGGATTTTTCATGCAGGACTTGTAATGGAGTATTTTAACAGTGCTGTATATCATATATATATATATATATATATATATATATATATATATATATATATATATATATATATATATATATATATATATATATATATGGTACTTTTAGTTAAGTAAAAGATCTGAAAACTTTTTCCACCACTGCATATATGGATAAAATAAGGTAATACATATATTTCAAAAAGCATTTAAAAAAATGTAAGATATTGTTTGCCCTAAAACTGGTTGAGTATTTAATTACTAAGAATTTAAGACTGACTTTACCCACAGATTTGGTTATGGATGTTTTTATATAGTATCTACAGGTCACTTGTGGAGGCTTTTTCATAGTAGGAAACAAAAAATCATCACAGTATTAGGAAAAATATTAGGCTTGTTCTCTGTAAAAAGTATCTTGGAGGTATTCTGGTAGAAACTGGTTACATTGTTAATTTCACTTCAACACCTGCAGCTGGAAAAAAACACTACTTTCCAGTACAAAAAGAAGAAGCTCTTAAACACAACACTGGATCCTGTAATCTGATTTACCATGCTCGCTGTGTCCCTAACCTTTCTGGGGATTTTTAAATCAAGGGAGTGATGTTGTGCCTGCTCAGTGTCAAAGCAGAACTCCAACCCCCCCCCCCCCCCAAAAAAAAAACCAAACAAAACAAAGACCTGCTTTCCGGTGGATGATGGAGGAGGAGGACAACGACAGGATATGCGAGGGGAAAGTAATGGCTGCTGGGATGACGGGGTGAAGGGTAAGGGTCCTGGAGCTGGAGTGGTATGGGATAAATGAGAGAAGAAGAGATGGATGAGGTTGATGAGGAGAGAGACAGAGAGTGAGAGTTGGATTTGGTGGGGTAGGAGGGAGGGAGGGGGGTGGGGGGGTTGAATAGCGGGTACAAGGCTTTATTTAGTGCATGCCTGCAGGTGTTGCCTAGTAACAGAGAGGAAACAGATCGAGGGAAGAGAGTTGGAGAGCACATCCCCTTTATCTTTTTCACTCTTTCTCTTTTCTGCTCCTGGCCTTACCCTCTTCCAAAATCCCAATGCATACACATACACACACACACACACACACACACACACACATACACACACACACACAAACAAAGACACTCTCTCTGTGTCGTTCTCTCCCGGTCTCACACACACACACACACACACACACACACATACACACACACACACACACACACACACACACACACACACACACACACACACACACACACACACACACACACACACAGCAAAAGCCTGGTCCCTCATTAGCAGTCAGGATGGTTGCTGTCCTCCTGTCAGGAAGAAGACGAGGAAAGGAGGGCAAGGAGAAGCAGGAGGAGAGACATGAATTAGGGAGAAAAAGTAGACACGGAGAGGAGAGAAATATCTGCAGTGTAAATTGTTGCCATAGCATTTGTTGCTCAGTTACACTTGCTCATCATTTGCACTATAGACAGGTGTTCTGTAATTCATGGGTTAATAGAATTTCCTGCTGAGCATACACGACTCATCTGACCAACATGATGTCTTTAAATGAGTCTGATTTGTATTCAGTGTCTTACTTGAGAGCTTATAAAATGAGTAAGGGAGGCGGCTCGATAAACCGCTCAATGTTGCCGTTGTATCTCGTATCCAATCACGACCCTTGGCTGCAGTGATCAAGGTTAGATTGAGGGCACTCTGGGTGTGAGTGTGAGTGTAAGTGTGTGTGTGTAATCGACCCAGTTACCTGCAACCTTGTTTAAAAAAAATACACTGATAGATAAGGGTGAAAAAAAAGAAGAAGATCAAATGTTGTGTGTCATGATTTTTTTAAAAACTGTATGGATCCTTTCCTGTCCATACGTGGAAACACACAAATGGCATCACTGTTGTGGCTAATGATCCATGGATGTGTTAAATACCTGGATTACCAATGAGCACATGTACTGTTTTTTTTTTTTTTTTTTAAATCTTCCAATTCTCTTTTATGTCCACGTATATGCAAAAGGCTACATCCTCGGTGCTCGCAGCGCTGCGACCGGGAGTGTGTGACCGCTGTCTGCTGCTCATGCTCATGCATGCATGTCTTGGTGGTCGGGGGGGAAGGGTGTGCTTTGCATTTTTAACATCCCGTCCTTTACTACAGACGTCTGCAAAGGCTTTTCTCTCTCCCTATTCGTTGGTTTTTTCCCCCTCGCTGTCCCTGTCCAGTGCTGTCGGTGTGTCTCTATGGCCAAGTTCACATTACAGAAATGCTTCTTTTTAGTCAGATTTGATCTTTTTTTGTGTGTGTTGATAGTTCACATGCTTGATTTTAAGTGAGTCGTGTATGTGTGTACAAGAGCAACAACGATAATTTTGATTTGTGCAACATGCCATAGCTTTCGGTTTAGATAAGCAGGCTACCTTCCGGTCTGGCTCTAATAGAAGCTTCTCCCTAAAAGTCCAACAAATCTGAAAAAATCTTTGAGTCTTTATTGACCTCTGTTGCTGTCGTTACCCTCCTCCATGTTTATTTTTACAGACAACAGGAATGAAGAAGTGAGACGTTAAAAAAATCACCCAAATTCCTATTTGACTGTTATGACGATTGTTACATAGACATCTGCAAATGGCCTAGATCTGATGTGGAAAAAGTCTGATTTGGTTTGTTTAAATCTGAGTGAAATAGAGGAGGGGGAGGAGAGGAGTTTTTGGCCACTGCAGCATGTACTGTGAACAAAGCCTATCTTTGTAATTGTCTGTCTCTTGTTTGGGAGAGAAGGATCACCTTGCACAAAGTCCCTAATGCACCGAGATGCAGGTCCTTAAAACTGGAAGCTTATTGAACGAAAGGCTCACACAGCGTATCCTACCTTAAAAGAACTCATTGATAATCAATGCTGTGACTGTTGCCGGTGGGCAGCAGTCGGAATTGATTGAATTAATCAAGGCTGACCCTGATGCACAATCGCATACACATGAGGAGAGTCGCATTAATCCACAGAAGGAAAAAAAAAGCTGTCTGGCGTCGCAGAGAGCTGGCATCCAGTGAAAGCACTAGAAGAGGCTAAAAATACATTTTTTCCCACATGCACTGTGCCATATAAAATATTTATAGTGAACCCTTGTCTGCTAAGAATGGCAAAAGATGTTACAGAGAGAGACAGAGAGAGAGAGAGAGAGAGAGGGAGAGAGAGAGAGGGAGAAAGAGAGAGGTAGAAGAGAGAGAGAGAGAGAGAGAGAGAGATGAGAGAGAGAGAGAGAGAGAGAGAGAGAGAGAGAGAGAGAGAGAGAGAGAGAGAGAGAGAGAGAGAGGAAGTGGCTGCCAAAGCTGGCTGTTGCCTCCATCCCAGTGCCAGAGCTTACATAAGAGCTGACTGCAGTTTGAAAAAGAAGAGTACAGAGCTTTGCACTCTGTATCTGTATTTAACACACACAGACGCTCGAACAGAGAGTGGCATCGAAAGACAGACAAAGAGGGAAAAGAAAGAGGACTGACTCTTCTGCCTTGTTTCTCCAGGAATCTATATTTATCCTCTCTTTTTATACTCTACAACTCGTTGCTACGCATGCCTTGATTTCACTGAGCTTACAGTTGTGGGTGTGATCCGTCATTCAAAGCCAAAAGAAGAGAGATGTGCAAAGGAAGAACACAAAAATATCATTTAGACTGCACTAATATTACATTATTTTGTACATCAAGTTACATGAAGTCTAGCTAAACTGTATCGCTGCACTCTGCTGTTATTCAGCTGTCACTCAGTTCATGTTGTGTACATTTAGGGACTTTCAGAGGTCACTCCACACTTGTCAGGAGATTGACATGTTGGAAATACCCATTTCACAAGCTTGACAGTTGGACCAATATTATTTGAGCAAACAGGGTGAAAGCACCCAAAATATGTCTTCACTGCACATCGAATGATATAGAGCGACTTTTTACCTCAATGTGTCAGTTACTGCTGTGAATCTATGAGAAACTGTCCATTTTCAAAGCATTCACTAAGCAAAAATATCCCCTATTTTACAACTGATGATAAACTGATATTTATATAACATGAACTTTTTATAAAAACTGATCTCATCTCTCAGTCTTGACTTGAACCCCTCCAGCCATTACAGAGACATTAAAAAAACATAGTATTTTAAGACAGATATTGATACAGTGGCATACGTCAAGCCCCATATAAATATGAAAGGAAAAGTCTGCAGCTGTTAAAAATACATTTTCCAAATATCTGAGGACTAAAATAGCTTTGCGATGTCGCTTCAAAACAACCATCAGAGCTCTTCTAATGTGATTTTGGTGCTATGCCATAACTGCATAAAATAATGTGGTTTGATATTGACCTTGGCTGTCTGTCGCTCTTCTGTCTGGCTGTGTATTCTGGGAAAACACCATCTCAGATGACACGATTTCCTATTATGGAAGGAGAAGAGGAGGGTTTCGCTCGACGCTCAAAACATTGCCTTTTCATTAATGAAAGCTGCGCGTTTCATCTACAGCGAGAGCTTTGTATTCCCATGTTGAAGTTTAAGATGAGGTGCTGTACGGAAAAATGTCTTCAAGTGTGTTGTTCGGCTGTTGCTTTTACAGAAGAATACTGAAGTAGAAAAAGCTACACACACACTTTCACTCTTTCTTTAAAACCTCTATAGTTAGAAATCTGGAGCTGTGTTTGGGATGTTTCACGATCATTTAGAGGGCATCAAATACACAGACGCTTGACATCTAGCTTGTTAGCTGACATACAGTACCACTAATGAGCAACAACAGATATCCTAACTGAGTGTTGATAGAGCTGCTTTTAGTCTAATTGCACCGCACATCTGCCAGTCTTCAAACTGTTTTAAGTGTCCTCCTTTAATTTATCTGGCAGATGTTTGCTCGTGGAAGCTAAATCAATTTTTGATGGCCCCAATTCTTCAAACAAATGCTAGCACGCACACATACACACACACACACACACACACACACACACACACACACACACACACACACACACACACACACACACACACACACACACACACAAAACACATGCATGATCTATGTGTGCAAATCCTCCCACACGCATACACAGACACACATCCATCCATATCCACACATACTTCTGTGTATCAACAGGGAAAACATATTCATTATTTAACACCGTATTTCCAAGTGAGACACCAGTGTACTGGGCATGAATGCATAATGCATGCAAGCTGTATAGAATGAAATCACATCTCCAGTGTCTCTCTCTGTAAAAGTAAGGCTTCATCTCATCCTACGCTGGATGGATGCACGCTGTATTTCATATCATTTCTAATCCTGCTGTGGAGAAGAAGAAGAAGAAGAAGAAGTATTGTTCAGCTCCTACTCTGCAGCTGGAACCTGCAGCATCATTGTATATCACCCTGTGGGAAGTAGCCTGATCATAAGACAATATTTTTTAACTGTAATCCATACATCATCGATACAAAACCTCCGCCAGTATTTCATGCATTTTTGAAAGACAGCAACATACATCATGGATTGGCTCATGCACAGAGAGGGAGGGAGGATCTATAATTCAACACAGGCTTTTTGATGGCTCTTCCCCAGAGGTTTCTACTCCTCTGGCTTTTTTTCCTTCTCTGACACTCTTACGGCCTCTTTCTGCCACTGCTGATCCTCTTGACAATCGCTCGGTCACCAATTGAACGGCAAGTGTTCATCTGTGCGAGAGAGAGAGAGAGAGTGCTCGATGTATGTATGTGCTCGTCTAACAGTGTGTATGTTTGTGTGTCCCTTCGCCAGCGGAAAGCGTTCCTCTGACCAGTTCTCCACATGGCTCATCTCATACAGAGAATTTCTGGGAAATCTACTCGGCATCGTGTGTGTGTGTCAGAGAGGACGGGGCAGAGGAAATGGGAGACTCACAAATCACATTTCATCTAATGAAGCTAATATAATTCAGACGGAGAGGAGCTGAGGCCCTAAGCTGCTGTCCGAGCCGCTTGGCCTTATTTCACTGTCTTGTTACATCTCTTTTTGTTTTGAGTAACAAAATATCCCTTTTTCATTGTCTGTACTTGCTTCATTGAGGGTCACTATCCCTGTATTTTTAGAAGTAGTGATGTTATTGGACTGTTAATAAGTCAACTGATGGGAAGTTAAGTCTTAAAGAAACAATGGGTGCAAGTAAATTCAAATACAATACCTATTACCTCGTAAGAAATGCATCTTACAGGCATTGCTGATCTAATACCTGCTACTGTAATTAAGGTTTGGTTACATTTAGACAACTGAAGCTACTTGGTTCAGGTAAGGAAGCAATTGTAAGCATGGTTAAAAAATAAACTATTAAATATTGGTATGGTTAGGGTGGTAAGGGTTAGGGGTTTTGTCATGTTACTTCTGCTTTTGCATCTGAGAGACGTTTGAGACAATGATAGGTACCTTTGATTGGAGAGAACGCTCTTAAAAGACAGGTTCACAATTTTTTAAGTCTGTAATCATTCCTGCTGTTCATGCTGGACATTGGAAGATCTCCAAATTCGCTTTTAGTGTAAGTGATGGGGCACAAAACCCACAAAATTCAGAAGTCTGAGGCTTAAGCCATCTGGGTTAGTCAAATAAAGAAGACATCTTGTACAGTTACAGTCTTTTTTTTAGCAAAATAGTCCTTCATTGTATCTTTGTCTGATGGACTTTTTTCCTGTGAAGCTACAGTACAGTGGAGGGATTATAACAAAAAGAGGGAATTTGGGAGTAAAGAGACAGCAACGTTAAAAGATAATGAATTCATTTGACTAATTTACACAGCTGAAGATTCATATTAGCTTCAAACTAACTTTTAAATTAATTCAATTTTGAATAAAAGAGGACTCTGGATTTTGCCCCCCCCATCACTTACACTGTAAGTACATTATGTTATGAAGTGACCTATTAATGGTTAGTATGAACAGGAGGAATGATTACCAGAAGAAAAATGTGTTAAAGGTCAATTCGGCACCTGACTATTGTTTTAGGATAGACATGACAAATCCTGGTGTTGTTTTTTAAATGGCAGACTAATTCATAGTCAGTAAAAAATGAAAAGATGTGTAAACAGCTACGTTTCTTAACAGCTACTGCCTCTGTTATAGAATCCATTTATTTAAGCTTTTTCACTTAAAAGAAAAGCCTTGTCTTATCTAACAGCCCCTGGTGTGCTGCTATTTACGCTGATGTATCCTCTGACTTTATCATAGAGATTTACGTTCACTCTGAGGAGGAAGGCGTGATTTTCCTGCGAGACAAACTACATGTAGGAGGTTTTAGAACAATACTGCGGGTACAACACCACCCATATAAAACAGCCTCCCCTTCTAACTACGAGGTGCCATATGCTCCATCTCTCACATTGTTAAATGTCCTTTTCATCACGCTGCGTGTTGCTTTTACAAATCACATAAACAGCTTACCCCAGGAGGGAGGGAAGGGGAGGGGAAGGGGGGGGTTGTCATTTTTGGGGGGGAATAAAAGCAATAACCTGAATACATAAACACAGTCATGGTCACCTTCCTCTCTACTTGTCTCACTGTGCCTGCTGTTTTTCTTTTTCTTTCTGTGTTTCTGAGCTTCGCTGATGTTGTTGTGAATGTTTTCTGTGTCAAGGTAACCTTTAGGGGATTCAGCTTCGTTGTCTCACAATTGAATAATGAATGTTTTTGTCTGTTGCTTCCACACGCTTGCACATATTTAGAATTTGTGTGTGTGTGTGTGTGTGCGTGTGTGCTTTCTGTGTTGACTAATCAGAAAATGAAGCTGCTCTGTTTGCCTCCGGTGTGCTCTGAGTGTATTCATCGTGGTGTCATCAATATCTCGCTCGCTGTCTCTGATCCATACACTGCTCCGGCTCTCTCTCTCTCTCTCTCTCTCTCTCTCTCTCCCGCCGCGGTGGGGAAACATCAACTAGACAAAAAAACATGAGTGCTCAGGGATCAATTAATTGGGATATGTCAGCAATGATAATGATGATAGCCATGCGTGTGTACGTGCGTAAGGGCACACAAGTGTTGGTTTAGTTTTTGCAAATTCGTGCAGCTCGGCAGATATGAGTTGCCGTGACTACCTGCTGAACAGGTGCTGACCAAGACAGAATGTTGACATTAAATTGTGCATTTTGTTACATTTTGCACACATTGTGATTGTGTTACATCCAAAAAAATAAGTTTGAAGCTGTCAACATAGTAGTATTAGGAGCATTTGGATATAAAGTCCTTTTTTACAGTAGTCATTTTGACTAGCAGGAAAATCACAGGTGTCATTAATAATATTAATAATGGTTCAATTCCATTTAGGGGGAGTCCAAGCATACATAATAGGGGTCTAGGATCAGGCACATTTAAATGGGAGCAACTGAAATGTATGAAATTAGGCGCACCTGTGCTTTTCAGGCTATGATAAGCCAAGATGCCTGCTTTATAAAAGGTTTATTCTAAAGGATTGTGAGTAAATGTGATCTTTAAAATAATGCTCAATGGTCCAAAAGGTACACAATGTTAAGAGAGGTGGTTGTAAAAACAGATTGGCTGTGGGAGAAAAAAAGTGGAGTATGTGCTCTTGTTCTGCAATCTGGTTCTGAACCTACAAAATACTTTTAAATCAGTGGAGTGAAATCAGCGCAGGTACTTCAAATATAAAGCAGCTTGTTCAATCAGCTCGTATCAGGTGATATGATACTTAAATCTGCAAGATTACACCGCTAATATTCAAGATGTCAAACAGAAAATAGAAGAAAATTAGGTTTGTCTCACTTTGTCATCAGTCTTTCACAGTGCAAGGGTTTAAGGTCCCTGGCTTGAAATGCAGATGTCGTTCCAAAGCTCTCTCTCTCTCCTCATTTCCTGCCATCTCTCAGCCATCAACTATAATATAATAAAGTAAATAAAAGTCATTTAAAAGGTGTATGTATGATATGGCAATCTATTCCACCTTAACAGGAGCAGCAAAGCTCAGAGGGGAGTGAAGGAGATGTAAATCAAGCGCGCGCACACACACACACACACACTCACACACATACACACATACATACAAACACACACACACACACACACACACACACACACACACACACACACACACACACACACACACACACACACACACACACACACACACACACACACACACACACACACACACACACACACACACAGATCTGTGAGGAGGTCCAATCAGTGAAATCACCTGTGTTGGTGTATCATAGGTGTGCAGGCCAACGCTGCACCACTCAAAGTGATTGATGACAGACGTTTCACTGCATGGGTTATATAACACTGATTATTAAGGTAAATGTCAAGGTTTTTTTTGTTTTTTTACAACCTGGGTCATAGTTTTGGCCACCCTGTATTACTGGAGATGGAACTTTTAACTCACCAACTTCATTGCTGAGATCGAGGTAGACTATAAAGTGAGCAAATGGCACTTTTGACATGTTCTCTAATACTGCATTGCATAGAAAAAGTCAGTTTGCAAAGTACACATTTTAATTTGCAATGGACAGATGGCGTAAAGATTTAAAGTTGTTTAAATTGATTTTATATAAGTTGGGTTTGTGTGCTTGTTATCCTTGCCTGTTGGATTCCAAACCCCAGCAATGAAGTCAGCAAGAAAAACGTCAACATAGCTGAAAGGAAAGGTGGAAAAACTACATAAATAAGACCCAGGCTGTAAAAAACAGATTATTTTTTACAGTGCACCAACTTTAACCTTCACAAAGCAGCTTGACTGTTATGTTGAGTTCATTCTTAATCTCTTTCCATGATCAGTACACACACTCTCTTATACACATCCACTGACAGGAGCCAATGTGTCACCACTCGACACACATGGATGGTTTCCATCAAGCTGCAGGCCGACTGATAAACTAAAAAAGTACAGGACAGGCGATTAGAGTCTGTCCTTACTGAGGATGTTAGAAACCAAGTCACTTACTGCAGTAAATGAAAGTAGGACAATGCAGGGGCCAGGCAGCGGACACAGCAGCCCCGAAATGGGTCATTTAAATGTATGCAAGTGTAGGAGTGAACGAGGCTCCCGGGTGTGACATTAACTCACGATGCGGATATGAAACAAAACCCACAATCCAATCAGTTTGAATAAGCTGTAACTTTTATTGCACATTCCTGTTTGGTCTTGCAACGACCTTTCACCTTTTTGAACTTTTTAAGACCTCGGCCTCGACCAAGCACTCAAGTCAGGAGTGGGATGAAGTTGCCCGGAGTAACTGATCACAGGTCAGATGTGCACATTCCCTTTGACAAAAAGTGAGATTTGAAGCATCGGGAGGTCATACTGATCCTAAATCTGTGACTGAGGGGAACTTGAGTCCGGATCTTTGTGTTGACTGCATTACCCAGAAGCCAAATCGCTATATAGAGCAAGGACCAATGGGGAAAGGACAGTAGTGACATCATGGAGGGGGATTGGGAAGTTTTTCTAGGGAGCGAGGGCATTTTCTTGATTCCGCTTTGATGCACTCTGTATCAGCTCCAAAAGAAGGAAACACTCCCTTTTAAAATCTTGAGGCTTTGCGAAATGTTTAACTCCCTGAAATCCCCCCCGAATAAACACACCTTCCCCTCTTGTCGCACAAGTACATTAGGCTATCATTCTTAGTACGATTTTTTTCCTGCTCGTTTTCTTGTGACAATACCTGCAACATGCTTCAAATCTTCATTTTGGCAAACCACAAATAAATTAAAACACAAACATTCATAAAACACAATGTGACATTTGTTTTTTTTAGGACGCTTAGAAAGAAAAAAAAGAAAAAATACATACAGTACAGAACCCAGAAAAAAAAGAGAACCCAAAAAAAAAAAAAAAAGAACAAGGAAAGAGAAGCATTTGCATTTTTTGTTTTTCCCCATGTTTTTTCTTGCTTTTCTTGAAAAAAGATATACAGTAGCTAGCTACCAATCACATATCACATGCAGATATAATACAACATAATCAGTTCACCCAGTTAGTGTCTGCAAACTACCAATCTAAACTATATCACAAAATTATTCTCTTGAAACCAGCAAACACTCAGATTTGAGATATTTTGTCTTAATAATAGTTCAGTTTACAGTTTTCTCCGCCGACGAGCCAAGAGAACACTATACGATCGACCCTGAAATGACTAGCCAAATTGAAAGAGGACTAACACGCTTTCGTACATGATCACATACCAGATGGTGTGTTGTATCTTTTGTCTCTTTTTTTGTTGTGTGTGTGTGTTTTGCTCTTTATGATGAGAGTGTCGCTGCACACATATTTGCTCAGACATGCGCTTGCACACGTACAGACATTCGTTATCGACCCTCGAACGCAACGCAAGGAGCTCGGAAAACGCGGCGCGACCCGATCCAAGCGAGGCACGCCTGCTCCAGGATTATAGTCGGGCCTGC
>NC_084985.1:21738875-21743875 GCF_963691925.1 Scomber scombrus
GAATGAGGTTATTATGTAGAAAGATTAAAAAACTATAGCACTCATAAAAAACTGTCCCCTAGCTGGATAAGACTCATTTATTTTATTTTATTAGGTAATTATGTAATTAATGGAGTCTGCAAACAGTTATACTTGTTCCCACCCAACTTTCAAATATATGGAAAAGCATCAAACTATCATTGAGTCTTTTATATTGTTTCTGTGGGTATAGAGGTTTTCACAACCTGATTTTATCTATGAATGTATTTAGATTTTCCACCAAATTTCTATTGTGGGTAAAACCCTTCGTACTATCTGGTTACATTCATGTAAACACATCAAATTAACAGGAAATACAACAGAACTGAAAACCCCCGAAATATTTCTTTCGTTTGTGGTTTGTGGTTAAAATTTACTGTGAGACCATTTTGGGACTACTTCAACTCATGATTTCCGTATTTCTAAAAAATTCCAGACTGTAGCCTTACAGACTATAAACACCATGTCTGCCAAGGAAGCTGTTTTCACACAGTACATTTGTTTGTCTGGCTATCTTTCAGAGAAAAACATAGAAATTATGAATGTATCTTCACAAAATTGGATAGACAGTCAGATCATGAGCCAATCTTTTAGATGTTGTTGCTGATATGAATCTGAGATTTATGCCGCTAGGTAATAAATGTATTTTTGTCTGAGCTATAAGTATGAAACTAATGGAGATATAGGCTTCTTTCCAAGGCCTATGATTGTGTTTGCATTGCCTGAGGAATCAATTTCACTTCACTCCAACACGCTATGTGTAGTCATCTTTATTTCGTCATTACTTGTAGGAGTGCAACGGACAATTACTTTCATTATTGACTGATCTGCCTATCATTTCCTATATTAAACAAGTAATTAAGTGGTTGAAACTCATGAATAATTCCTATTACAGTTACCAAACACCTGAGGTGCTGTCTTCAAATATATCTTCACGGACAAAGAGCGCCAACCCCAAACACATTCAGTTTTACATTGATATTAAACAAAGAAAAGCAGCAAATGGCCACATAGGAGAAGAGAGAACAATTGCTTTTCAATTATCCCAATGTTGCTGATTAATATTCTGGTGCTTGACTGATCAATTAATCAACTATATACATCATTTAAATAACTGAATTTGAATAATTCAGCTCATTCAGCTCATTCATCCCCGCTATGGATCCCTTCCATTCCTTGGAACCAAAGTACGACATTTTAAGATCCTCCATATCGTTGCTTGAAGTCTTAAGACACTTTTGATTTTTAAGATGTTGACATTGATTTCATTTTCTGAGTCTACACTCAAATATCAAGAGGAAACTCAGAAACCAGCACATGTCAAAATATCATTAGTCTGATCCTGATGTGCATTGTCAGATCAAAAGGAAAACCGGCACTCCCTTCACTAATGCGTCTGAACATCGTCAGTGGTCGTGTCAACCTTATTCTGGAGAAACTGACTGATCTTTCGGGTTCAACATTTCCCACACAACATATAGAAACACTGAGATGCGGCCCACACGTACACATGGATGAATTTGCCAGCGAATGCACAGCCGCAGGGGAGATGTCGACAGTACAAGTGGTCTAAATTCGGGTTGACCAACATTAGATCAATGTTTAACGACAGAGAAAGGGCTTTTAAGACGCCGGGTTCAATCAGGAGTGAAGATATACCCTCCAGCATGCTAGGAAATGGGGAGATAAGTGAAGACCAGAACCGACCACTGCAGTAAATGATGAAAAGGTTGTAAATATGACAGGAAATATATATTTGAGCATATAACCCTCTTCTGCTCGGTGTGAAAAGCCTCTCACCGAGAACACTTAGACTTGGAGACATTTTCACCCAGGCGCCACCCACTTTGATGAAGCCATCCATCCTCTTGCACGCTGAGCCTAATAATAAATGTGGGATGAAACGGGGGTGGGAGAAAAATGGAAAAAAAAGAGAGGTGTGGGCGTCGCCTATGACGATAAAGCTGCCTATTCTGTTGTTGGCAGTGCTGCTAAGTCTTCCCTAAAGAAGAGCGCGTGGGAGGATGAATAGAATGAGAAACAACTGTCTTCACATTATAAAAGCGGAGGGAAAGATACACAAGCATGGAAAACACAGCCATGACAAAGGTGTGATTCATGCCAGTGTCACTACATTGTGAAATGGTTCATTTCTTGTATAAAAGTCCCCTCAGAAACAGATCTGTCATAAAGGGAAGGTCATGACAAATGGTAAATTTCTGTCCACTGGAGTTAAACAGAAATGTCTGTTGTGGTTGACCTGCTGTACATGATGCCTACTGCTGTGTAATATACCAGGTGGTTTCCTGGTATTTGTTTGTACACACTCTGTAAGGCTGCACCACTTCCCTCTACACTGATTGTTTCTTGGCAGGGAGAAAATGGCACTGATGCTTTCCACTGAAACCAATACTAATGAAATTCTTTTAGAAAGTGAACCCGTCTGCGTGCTGCAGTGCAGTACAGCTAAATATCCTCATAATATTACACGCCAACAGTCTGCGCTGTAACCTTGCACTTAGTATACGCTTGTATCCTGCTTTTCAGTAGGTAAACACTGAGTAAACCCAGCCTTGATCCCAAGGTGGAGGACCCAGGAGTTAGACATGATTATATAGTGAAACAATATCTAATTCACAAGGCAACACCATCATCTTACTTATCAGTTTCATTTTGTGCTAAAAGGGTTGCTTCATCCAAATCCCTAGAAAAAGAAACATATTTTCTCTTTCTGTTTCACCACAGAAAACACTGTCACCATTGTTTGATTGGGACTGTTTCTTAGGAAGAAAGTAGTTCAGATGAAAAGTCTGTGTATTTCCCAGAAATAACATTACCCATGTTTCTGGAAAAAAACATTGCTGGGGATTTTTCAAAAATGTCATTTTGAACAACACAATTGAAACTCCTCCATTGTATTAAGGTGGAGGTAAAACTCTCATTGATTTCTCAAAAAAATAGAAATACAATTTAAGCCAATTTATATTTATTTTAAAAACAAGTGAAAAACAAAGCTAGCTTATCGATGAGTTGTTAGCTTGCGTCAGTGCTTTTTATGCTATTTTATATCGTAGCTTTTTACTTGAGTGTTAAATATCTTTTTTCATAACATTTTAAATACAATCAAATGAAAAAACAAACTCCAAACACACTGATACTGATTTGTATTTGGAAACAAGCAAACAAACTCATCTTTACTAACATATTTTCAATGTCTTGGGTCAAGTAACAACCCTGCTAGCTTGTTACAAGCAGATTAGCAAACTGCCAGTTGACAGTTTTAGGTTACATTGTGGCACTTTTGACATTTTCCTGTGCTTCTATTTACTTTTGTGTTTGCTTACTCTGGTTAACAGCTGTTAATGTATCACTTGGATTGATGTATACCCTTCTATGTGACTTTGTACATACAATACTGTACTGTACACATTAGTAGTGTTAGACTTTGCATAGAAGTTGAATGTTTCGTTTTTATGGCTAACAGATGTTTGAGTTGTGTATTTAAGTAAAAAAAAGGGCAATAAAAACTGCCCATTTTCACACTGGTGTTATATATGGACACAATGTTCCCATATAACTCTGGTTCCTGGAATCAAATAATAATGATGGCATCACTTTAAACTATTTTTGCCTCTATATCAGGAAGGAAAAGCCTAAATACAAGATTTAGGGTGGGACTCAAGAGATTACACAAGATAAGAGTTATTATCTCTAATGCACCACAACATTACTCTGTAACTTCTGCAGTGCATGACACAACAAAGTCAAGATAACAAAGTCCAATGTCAATTCTCCGCTTCCATGACATCTGATGGATGATCAGTACGTCTCCTTGCGTACAAGCTCATCTATTTTGGGTTAAAAGTGATGCAGGGGGATAAAGGGAGATGAGGTGATAACATTGAATGATCTGGAGATTAGGGTTACAGTTTCCATTCCTGTAATAACACTGGCCTCATTTCACTGCGGGGCTTAGTGACACTCACTCTTTCAATTTGTCCCTCTGTCTCCTTCAGATACGCACACATTTTGAAGAGCTCTTCCTATTATTTCCTGTCGTACTTCCGCCAATCTCGAAACTGATCCCGATAACAAATGTCCACCACAACAATTCGTTCAATCTCATATTGGGTTTGACACATGAAACGCTCACACGATTGAAACAAGGCAGAATACGGCTGATCTCGCCACATGTATGAAGACAATTACAATTTGGAAGTCGATTTTAGCTGGAAAGAAAAAAAAGATTCCCTTTAGGTCATTTCACTTGTTTTGTGAAACCGAAGCGTGACTCATGAGGTGACTCATTCAGATATGATATGCAGCGCTCCTCAGGGACTTGCTTTCTGTTCCTCTCCACTTTGCCACATAAAAAGACAACCTCCTCTTTTCTCAAACAACTGGTCCACACAGCCTTTAAAATGGAAAACAGACCGAATGGGTAACACCAAAGCAGCGCTGGATGAAACGGCCTATAATACAGATTACCCGACTGACAAACACAGATAATGCACCGGTTGGCTACTGTCACAGAGCACAGCTGATATGCTTTTCTCTTTTTCAAATTACATGCATATCTTCACATCCCACCATATGGTGGCTGTCACCACCTCAAAATGGCGGCTGCTGCCTTGGATGGATATTGTTACGGCAATTGGCCGTCATTAAAGGTGTGATTACCATGGTGATCAATGGCAGCGAGGAATGTAGCCTGAGCTGAACATCGTGGTGTCATTAAACCAATCACTGTGAGCATCTTGTACTCGTTTTTACACTCGAGAGAAACCAATTTCTCATTGGTGTGTTCTTTATGAGGAGAACATGTGGCAGTGAGTGTGTGTTTGTGTGTAGGGAAATTAGATGTACTCTGTTTGTATGCATCTGAAAACACTGGCTGTGTGTGTTAGAAAAGACAGAGGAAGAAGCTGTGCGAATGAGAGACACTCAGAGAGTGAAAATATGCTTTGTGAATATGGGTATTG